>NC_062528.1:18880948-18920064 GCF_022655615.1 Tachysurus fulvidraco | reverse complement strand
ATGATTTATGCATCATGGTTTAATTATTCCACTAAGATCCCATACAATACAATAAGTAGGCCAGCACCCAGACATCCAACCTCAGTTCATAATTATGTTTCAGTAGGCAAGAGAAGAAGAAAAGAAGTCTTTGTAATAAACAATGTATATACAGAAGTAAAGAAGAAAACTGATTACATGATTTACTCAGATTTGCTTCTTATTAACAATGTCTTCACCCTGACTCACTGCCCTCTTCTAAGACTACAGGAGGAAACAGTGAGAGCGCAGTAGTGTGTAAGATGTATAATATCACTTACTAGTATGTATAACATGATTTGACGCTTTCTATTTTTCGTACCATACGTATATGTGACAAGTTATGGTGTTTAACACAAAAGATACTTTTAAAAGTCTCTTCAGTTAATACTATGTAAAACAAAACATGCGTGGTAAGTAAAGTGTCGTGACGTGCCACATGACAGAGCTGGGATCATAAATAGATGGGATCTTGATAATGTGTCAACAAAGTGCATAGTTTAAATATTGCCAGCAAATGTGTTGTGACCTACCAGGTATCAAAGCTATCAAATGAATTAAGCTTTAATTCCACCAATGAACAGTTACATTGGTGATGGATTTTATCTAGTTGCTTTCAGTTCTTGGGAAATAAGAACTACCTGATTATTGGCACTGGGGATATCTACCCCCCTGATCACTCTGCTATGTAATTGTATACTTCTCACTGTAATCTTGATGAACTCCAGTTTACAGAACCCCAAGTTTCTTGCAGTCTGTAACCTTGCTGTAGTTGACATTTCTATAAACAGTGTTATTATTCACCAATGATTCCTGTGTTTGTATTTAATCTAAATCACATCAGTTTTGAAGCCTGTTTCTCCCAAATGTTTTCATGCACTTTTTTGGTGACATGGAATCTTTTCACTGGCTCTTTTGGCTTATGATCGCCTAATTGCTATCTGCTTTCCTTTGCGCTACCCTACTATCAATACTAATGTAAGGATGTTGTTTATTATAACTGGGATTTGGATTCTGGTATTTCCTGATTGAACTTTACCCTGTATTTTCTAGCCAGTCGTCTGTCCTATTGTAGGACAACTGTGGTGCAAAGCTGTTGCTGTGAGCATGGCCAAGTATACAAGTTAGCTTGTGGAGATATTTCTTATAACAGAAATCTGGCTACTGCCAAGACGTTAGCTTTTTGCTTGGCCCTCTTACTTTTATCATTGTTGTCATACGTCATAGTGGTCGTGGCAGTGTTACAAATTGCATCTAAAAATCAATGCTGGAAGGCCTTCAACACCTGTCTCACTCACATGGTCCTTGTCCTCATTTATTATATGCCAGTGATTTTGGCTACATACTAGGGAACTTGCGATTAGTGCAATCACTTGATCAGTTCACAGCAGTCCTTACAGTGTCCACTACACTGCCAGCCATGTTAAACCCTATCATATATAGTCTAAAGACTGATGAACTGCAAGAAAAGCTACTGAAATTTTTTAAGCCACAAAAAGTGTCACCGCATTTAATGTAAAGTGTTAATTATAATAACGAGTTTTGAAAGCAGATCAATTTAATTACCTGTAATATTTAATACATGTACCTCTGAGATGTAAAACAAGACAACACAATTACATAATATTAGCATATTTGTATTATTGTTGGTTAAACGTATTTTTTGAGTGCAAATTATGATTTTATTTTTTTTTACATTTATTTATAAATTTTAATTGGATATGTGGACTTAATATGAAAATAAATAAGATAGCAATAACTCAGTTTATTTCCTATGTGTATTCGTCTGAACATTCAACCCTCACAATTGTCAGAGGAACAAAAAAAAAAAATGTGTAGCTGTTAAAATTACAGCTGATTTTTTTTTTGTGAGTTAAATGATCTTTCTTTTTAACCTTCAGTTTTGTTTTTTGTTTTTAAACTCATGTTTTCATAATTTTATTTTTAGAGAATAACATGCAACAGAGTAACCTACTATTAATACATAAATAAGAAAATAATACATATTGTAGCTGAATGTAAATGGGTTTTTTTTATTAGATTTATGATGTTTTAGATGATTTGGGTGTATAGAATCTATAGAAATCTATAGAAATCTGTAAATGAATGTACAGTTGTGATGGCAGTTGTTTAATATTCAGCAACAGATATTTCAGCACACCCCAGCTGCACTGTGTATTTAGTTACATCACACCCCCAGAAGACAAGAGAAGCCAGCACAGTATAAGGAGTTAGCATTAACATCTGTTAAAGAACTACAATGAAAGGCATGTACAACATGATAAAACAGCAGCACAGTTACCCTCCTACCATGCCTAATTACCAACTTCACTATTTAATTTATTTTAAATTAAATAGAAATTAATTATATGCACCATACACATTTATATAAGCACTTGTGTCTGTAAAAGAAAGTACTAATGATAAATACAAATGATAAAAAGTTTATATTTGTGATGACCCTGGAAAAAGCCAATAAATTCTGAGGTGCAAGATCAAAATTTTCAAATGTCAAATTAATTCATGGATTCACTTGAGAATTACGTTTTACAGAAAACAAACAATCTACTAAAATGGCAATCCCATTTGACTATACTTTCAAACACACATTCACCATCAATAGACTTTTACCTACAAAAACCTGTTCATATTTACATCTGCTACATAAACGCACATGAACACTAGACCAACCTGACATTACAAGGCTACGTATAGTGTGTTTATCTGGTTCTCTCTGATCTTGTTCTCTTCTTGGTTTTTGATTATTGATTTGGACTTTTGAGGGTTTTGTACATTGTTTGTACTGTTCTTTGCCTGTTCTTTGAATATAACCTTGACTTACGATTTAGATCTTTTCCTGTATTTCGAAAATAAACTCTTACTGCCATCTGTTTTTGCCCACTTTACATGACAACAAAAATCAGGACCCTTTCTTTTTCCTGCCTATAAAAATGTACTTTAAGCAAAACATTAAAATATTTGTCAAAAATGTAGAAATTGTACTAATTTTCAAAACCCTAAGCTTTCGGAAAAGCACAGTTATTGGATGTTAAAATGTATGGGGGGAGGGGGAATTCTCCTATTAAAAACAAATGAAATATATTTTAATGTTTTAAGACAACCCTTCAGATTTATTCCATGAACAGCAAAAATAATACATGCATACAATAAATAAAGTAAAAATAGATATTTTACATTTATTTTTGTTGTTGCTATTATTTTTAGTTGTATGGTAAAGGCCTCCGACAAATTAAGTTATTTTTATAATTGGCTTTATCTTGGGTAGTAATGGAAAAAGTGGAATTGCCACAAGATGGCAGCAATAGACCAAAAGTAAAATTCTTGCACACTCTCTTGCATGCTCTTGTATATGAATTTTCCAAACAGAACATGTTTGTTGAACATCCCTTTCCAGATGTAGTCTCTGCTTTGTTGTTATAATCCTCCCTCCACGCTGCTGAGGGGACTTCCACTAGATTTTGGAACATGGCTGTGGGGAGAACATTCAGCCATAAGGGCATTAGTGAGTCATCCCAATGGTGTTTACTGGGGTCAAGGTCAGGGTACTGTGAAGACTCCTCAAGTTCACCCATTCCAACCCACACGTCATTGTTATGTTCGATCATCTTGGGACTAGGTCACCTACTGTAGTTCCAGTGAAAGGGAAATTTTGACCCCACAGCATTTCTTCACAATTGTACAAATATGTGGTTCCAACTTTTTGCCTATAGTTTAAGAAAAACTCACATGTAGGTGTAAAGATCAGATGTCCACAAATCTTTGCAATAGTGTACATGCATGTGTATCCTGTACATTAGGATCTTTTTAATACAATTAAGAGCACATACAAATTAACATTAAATGTTAAATACATTAAAATGCCCATGCACCAGCAAAAAATGCCACCACCACCACCACCAAAATCAGAAAGTTATCAAAATATCATAAAAAATAATTCTCACAATGAAGACATGAATCATTGCTTAAATAATGTTACAAGTGCCAACTGAACGTCTTGATGTCTGCCTACAAATAAATAAATAAATAAATAAATAAATAAATAAAATACAAACAAACAAATAGCTAAATAATTAAAGGTTTTTATTTTGTAGTAAATATAATTGAGATACATGGATAAAAATAAAGCACTTACACTAATAATTAGCATATTTTTAAGATATCTTAGAAGCAGGAATGTGAGTGAAAAATTGGAGGTCTGGTATTAATTCTACAGCAAATTCATGTAATTTCTGTGAAACGATTATAAATGAAAAGTATTTTCGCAAAACTGGAGTTCATACAAATACATAGTTTTCTAACTACAATGTTCTTAATTAACTTAAGGTTTTCATTTCAAACAAATTGAGCCCACATCTCAGTCATTTACATATCAGATACAAATCACTTTGTTATAGTGTGCACGTGGGGAATTATATTGGTTTTCTTTTTAAGCATTTTCACTATAAAGACTCTGAAATCCTTTGTGTTCAAGACATATATGATGGGATTTAACATGGGTGGAATAGTCCTTGATAGTGAAGTATTGATTATCCTAGCATTAGGATGGATAGAGAAAGTTACTGCAGCAAGGTATGTGCTCAATATAGGTAAGAAAAATACTCCTACTATCAACAGATGAGAGACACAAGTTTTGAGTGCTTTAAGACGACTCTCCCATGTTGTAATCTTAGTCAAAGCCAACAGGATGCCTATGTATGATAAAACTATGGCAATCAGTGGTGCATAGAGGTATACTGCAGTACAAAATTTTGCCATGAAGGAATTTATACTGTTGTCATTACATGCAATTGTATAAATTGGCCCATGGTCACAAAAAAAACTCTTTACCTCATTTGATTTACAGAATGAAAGTCGTGTAACCAAAACCACAGTTGTGCCAATTAAAATAAAATTAAATATCCATATTGCTGTTAAAGTCACAAACATGAAGGAGTTATTTTACAATAGCATGGTATCTCAGAGGTAAGCAAATAGCAATAAAGCGATCATAAGGCCAAGGCAACAAGAGTTAAAGACTGTCCACCAAAGAAGAAAAAAAGTAAAAAACATGTTAGTTAAACAAGCATCATAGGATATGTACTGTGAGTCAAAAGGAAAGTCTTCATAAGGTTAGGAATAAGTGCATTTGTTTCACCAAAATCTGACAGAGCTAAATTAAAGATCCCCATGTATTTCGGAATATGCAGACTTCGATCAACTAATATCATACATAGAACAATTAAGTTTCCACATAGTGAAACAATATAGACAAAAAATAAAAAAACATAATAGTATTGGCTTAATGGTAGCCCAGAAAATCCACTGATGAAAAAATATTCTGGACGCACAAATGATGTATTTTGTAGTAAACTGAAGTTCAAAGCACTCATGATGACGGAGATATTGTTCGCATCATCTCTAACCTAAAACTACAGACATAAGAAAGTAAACCAAAAATAAGCACACAGTTTCATCATAAATTAGATTTAAAGTGTACAGTGCATATCAATAGAGCGGTAGCTATAAAAATGATATAATTAGTCATTAAAATTATTATATTATAATTGCGCCTTTTTTTGCTTTACTTTGCACATTGTTTTAATGTTGTTTGAACTTGTGTACATGCAATATATGTAGAGATGGTGGACCTTAATTTTCACGTGATTTCTTAGACAGTGATGTAAATATAACCCTTATGGTATAATTTCTCTTTTGGGAATCAAAACCTGGCAACATGCCATATATGCAAATTTATTTTCTACAATACAGGAATTGCAAACATGTAAGCACTGAAAAAACTGACATATTAGCAAGTGAAAAGATCTTTAATGAAGGATAGGTTACTCAATATATCAAGATAATTATATTACAAACATAAAACATTTAAGAACATTTTTGTACATATATTTATCTAATATTATTAGTTAATAATTAGTAATTATAAGTAACAAATATAATAATAATTCATTCCATTATTATTATTATTATTATTATTATTATTATTATTATTATTATTATTATTATTATTATTATTATTATTATATTGCAGTGAGGTGTCAGTAAAGTAAGATCTGAAAAAGTTATAAGATCTGAAGCTTTTACATGAAATCTAACACAAACACAAAAGGGAAAAAAAAAAAAAAACACATGGCCCTGTGTGAAAAAGTGTTTCCTCACACTGTTAAAACTAAACTGTGGTTTATCACACCCGAGTCCAATTTCTCTAGCCACATCCAGGCCTGATTACTGCCACACCTTTTCACAATCAAGAAATCACTTAAATAAGACCTGACACAAAGTGAAGTAGACTAAAAGATCCTCAAAAGCTACACATCATGCCGAGATCCAAAGAAATGAGAATGAAAGTAATTGAGATCTACCAGTCTGGAAAAGGTTATAAATGTCCATTTCTAAAGCTTTGGGACTCCAGCGAACCACAGTGAGAGCCGTTATTCACAAATGGCGAAAACATGAAACAGTTGTAGCGTTGTACCAGTCATTTTAGATTTCATGTCCCAGGCACCCTAAATTTCAACATCTACCCCTCAATTAACCGATGAGCAACCCAGTTTTACACCCACACCTGGCTCCCGATTGTCTGGAGTCTCCACAAAGACCAGATAACCCCATGCGGCTCATTGGGGCCAGCAAACAGAACACACACACACACACACACACACACACACACACACACACACAACACAATGAGACATTCCGTTTACTAATAAAACCCAAGATAAGGTACTCTAAGGTTCTCATTCTTATAACCCTTTTTGTAATGTGTTTCTTCTTTTAAGGCTTGCCTGACTTAAAATTATTTGCTCCTTAATTTCCTGACAAGGGTGTATTTTATTCATGTGTCAGAAAACAACATTGCATTTTAAAATCCGTTATACTCTAACATCATATCTTACTGATCATGGCATGTTAATGTATACCTGTTCTAATGCCGTATGACCCTTTAGGGTCTGATGTCAGAATGTATACGAAGCTATTGTTTTCTTTTTACTTCCTTAATGAAAGTGCATCTTGTTCATGTTTCATTTTTGTTTTCTTTGCCTTTATCTTTGCCTTGATTAATGATCTATGTATGTAATGTACCGCTGCCTTCATACCGTCATTACCCTTCATGTTTAGTATCCAAATGACCACAAAATTATCGGTTACTCATTTTTCAAGCACTGGTGTATTTTATTTGAGCACGAAAGGCGCCATACCATCTTAATACACCCTGGATCAAACTTTAAAGTCATCTAAAAGTTTGATAGCTAAACCACGCCCACAGACACTTGAAACAAAGGGAGTTTTTCCCTTCAAAATACTGACCGAAGTATTGGTCATCTTCCCAAAGATGGGTGGAGTTCGTGACCTTTAAATTGTCACAAACACCACTAATCCGTGGTCAGACTTTCGGAACAGCTTCAAGACGACTCCATCTTCCTTCAACGAAGTTCCAGCAAGCTTCACTTCCAAGAACGACAACTGCTCTGATCTTCAGGAGAACTTGGAAGAACGTCTGACCCCACCCTAACTGACTTTTCAGAGATTTCTCTGTTGCATCCGGACTCTTGTGCAGTAAGCCAATGCAAGTAACCGTTTCCTTTACCAACCAATTTAGATGCGTAATTTTAAGTAGGAATCTTTCATTGAATCTTAAGGTGAATTTAAGTTTCTGTGACGATTTCCCAGTTAGGGTGTGATTTAATCTTGAAGTCTAAGCTTGCCATTCCTTTCCTTCCTTTCTCTAGTTTCTTCTTTCCAGTCTCTTCCTCCCTTTCCCCAATTTTAATTTCTTTTGTTTTATTTTATTTTCATTTCCGTTTTCCCTATTTCTTTTGTTTGTTTGTGTAGTTAGTTTTATGTTGTGTTTGTCTCATTCATTAAATGTCATAATTTTGAGCCACAGGTGATTTGTCTCTGAGTATCGCTCACAAATTAAGGTACCTGCAACATCTGGTCTGAACTACATGCTCTATTAAGTTAATTTCATTTAAATTACGGTATACAGTAAAAGAAGAGCGAATCTTTCTTGGCCGGGAAGATACCGCCTTCATAGAATTAATAAAGGTTACACGGCCTGTTCGCCGGACGAACAGACCAAATAAGCGTAACGTTAATTCCAGTACCGTTAATTTCAACTTAGGTTAAAATATTTGGAAGTCACTATAACACGTTTTAGTTGCTTATAAATATTTACCTTGCTTCGCGAGCCAAAATCGCTACACAGTGGTTCCCAGGAGTTCCCAGGAGCAACAAAACAAAATTACCCCAAGAGCGCAGCGCCATGGAGCTAATAAAGGGGAGTAATAGCTTGCAATCATCTCTTTAACTTTAGGCATACAGTACATGTTTATCTTGGCCCACAAAGGCTGAACAGTTAGCAGTGGCCGAATGAGAACAAGCAGCAGAATGAGGATTATTTCATGACCATGACACTTAAGTGTGGAGGTCTCTGAAAAATGGGAACTGAATTTAGGAAGCGTCATAAATCTTAGAGTAGACAATGCTAACCTTTTCATGAGAGCAGTCTAAGATAAGCTTAGCAACAGCATGTGCAAACATCTCCAGGGGCACTTCAAACACCACAGAATGTGATAGAAATTTGACTGCTGCTTGCTCCTCATTCATTTCGGAGTTTGCCATCATTCAGAAAAACCTATCAAGATAAATCGTGCCATCCGGATAGAGTGAATTTGATTGTGGTTGGATGATAAGTATAAACATTTACCATTCTGACACCCTATTGGTTTGTATGTGATCTATCTCACCTGCACATGACACAAATCACGTGACACTTCAGTTACCGCAACGCTGGCCATAGCAGACGGAGCCAAGTACGAAGATGTCCGTGGCAGAGGCTCAAAACTCAACGTCTCAACAACCAAGCACCAGAACCAGCGAGGAAGTTGGTAGCCAGGAAGACCAAACAACCCAACTCTTACACATTCCTGGCCGTACCTGGGGGAATTTTTTTGAAATGGTTGTACAAAAAAAATAAGTCATTAATTTAAATACTGGTAATTTTCAGTCATGCCAGCCACTGCTTGTGGTCCTAAAACAGTTTTAAACGGATAGTTCACCCAAAAAGAAAACTTCTGTCATCATTTTCTCATGCTCATGTTGGTTTAAATCTGTATGAATGTATTTATTCTGATGAACTTCTTTTCCTCCTTGAAGAAGACCAGCCCTCTTGAAACGACCCAGCAGTTGGATGCATACCTGGGGTGCCCAGGAGACACAGTAGAGGTGCTGAAGTCCTTCCCAGCTGTGTGCTAGCTATCACTTAAACTTACTACAGCACTTCCTGCCTCAGCAGCCTGTGAAAGACTGTTTAGTGTTGCAGGGCTGACCTTCAGGCCAAGAAGTGCATGCATTGGCTCAAAGAACTTTGAGAACCAGCTGCTTTTGTGGATGAACAAAGCCTATTGGTAACTCTGTCACATGTTCTGTGCTTAACTGATGTTGATTACCCTGTTGTTTAAGTCCTATGTGTTTGTTTCAATAAAGGTTATTGATGACATGCCTCTGAAGTTTGACTTTTTGCACCATTCCAATACTTATAACCGACTAGTCATATCTTCCGCTTCATGAAACACAGCTCGGTAGTACACATATATGTTCTTTAATGTAATTGCATTTTACTAAAATGCGTTCTTTTTTTAATGGGCATATACAGTATGCATATTAAAGTCATTATGGCCTTTAGAAATATGTTTTTGAGGATGTGGGTTAGTGCACAATAGGCCCCTGTGGCACAGCCTAAGCTTTTGTCCTTAATGGCATATTTTCCTTGCATTACTTTTATACCTTTAAAGTAGCTTTGAAACCAGTACTTTTACACTTTTACTTGAGTAAAAAGCTTGAGTTGATACTTCAACTTCTACAGAAGTCTTTTTAAAACCTAGTATCTATACTTCTACCTGAGTAATGAATGTGAATACTTTTGACACCACTGGTCAGATACAGACATTATATACTGATACAGGTCAGGAGAGAGGTCCCAAAGCCAAAGAGGAGGCATTAGAGTCAGCTGAGTGGATGAGAGAAAGGGATACATTCATCTATCATTCGAATTCCGCTAACTCAACCTGCGACCACCAAGTCAGAAACCGGCACGCTTTAAACTTGGAAATTAACTGTAAAGACAATAATATAAAAAGAATAAGTAAAAAATAAAAATATACAAGAACTGCCCAGCATTACTCTTGGTGGTTGATGAAACCCCATGATTTATGCATCATGGTTTAATTATTCCACTAAGATCCCATACAATACAATAAGTAGCCAGACCTCCAACCTCATAATTATGTTCAATAGGCAAGAAGTCCTTTGTAATAAAATGTATACAGAATAAAGAAACTGATTACATGATTTTACCAGATTTGCTTAACAATGTCTTCACCCTGATCATGCCCTCTTCTAAGGCTTACAGGAAACAGTGCGAGTAGTGTAAAATATATAATATTCATTACTATTTTATAACATGATTTACGCTTTCTATTTTTCTCCAACGTAATGGACAAGTTGTTTTAACACAGATTACTTTTAAAAGTCCTTCAGTTAATACTAAAAAAACACTGCGTAAATTCATTTATGAAAGAGATGGGATCATAAATAGATGGGATCTTGATAATGTGTCAACAAAGTGCATAGTTTAAATATTGCCAGCAAATGTGTTGTGACCTACCAGGTATCAAGTAGCATTCTAATGTTTATATATTGAAATAAAAGCACAAATGCCTAGTGAGTTTATAGATATATTGTGTGATATATATATATAGTGATATTAATATATACTATTATATATTATATATATTATCTCATATATAATATATACTATTATATATATAAAATCTCATTTATAGTATATTATCTTTGATAACACTGTTTGGTAATATGGTAATTTGGTAATGTGGAATGTAATTTTTCTGCCAAAGGGCCTGAGTTAATAGTGAGAATAAATTGTTTAGAGGTAGGTAAAGATGAAAAAGAGAGAGAGAGAGAAAGAGAGAGAGAGAGATATATATATAAAATAAGTGCATTTGTTTCACCAAAATTTGACAGAGCTAAATTAAAAAATCCCCATGTATTTAGGAATATGCAGACTTCGATTACTTAATATCATGTATAGGACAAAGGAGTTCCCACACACTGAGACAATGTAGACAAAAAATTAAAAAACGAAGTAATATTTGCTGTAAGGTATTCCAGAAAATCCACTGATGAAAAAGTACTCTGGGCGCACAAATGATAAATTTTGTAGTAAACTGGAGTTGACAATGTTACAAGTGGCAATTGAAAGCCTTGATGTCCACCTACAAATAAATAAAATACAAATAAATAAATAAATAAATAAATAAATAAATAAATAAATAAATAAATAAATAAATAAATAAATAAATAAACAAACAAATAAATAAATAAATAAAAAGGTTTTTAAGTTGTAGTAAATATAATTGATACATGGATTAAAATAAAGCACTTACAGTAATAATTAGCATATTTTTAAGATCTTTTAGAAGCAGGATTGTGAGTGAAAAATTGGAGGCCTGGAGAATATAATTGAACTCTACATTTAATTTAGCTTTTTCTAGCTTTAAAATAGAAATATTTCACATATTTGTGTAATTGTTATTTAAATTTACAAAGTATTATTTCCTTTTTTCAGGTGTGACAAAGCTATTCAAATGAATTTAAGCCTTAATTCCACCAAATGGAACGGTTACATTTTGTGATGGATTTTATCTAGTTGCTTTCAGTTCTTTGGGAAATAAGAACTACCTGATATTGGCACTGGGGATTATATACCTGATCACTCTGCTATGTAATTGTATACTTCTCATTGTAATCTTGATGAACTCCAGTTTACAGAACCCCAAGTTTCTTGCAGTCTGTAACCTTGCTGTAGTTGACATTTCTATAAACAGTGTTATTATTCCACAAATGATTCCTGTGTTTGTATTTAATCTAAATCACATCAGTTTTGAAGCCTGTTTCTCCCAAATGTTTTTCATGCACTTTTTTGGTGACATGGAATCCTTTTCACTGGCTCTATTGGCTTATGATCGCCTAATTGCTATCTGCTTTCCTTTGCGCTACCCTACTATCAATACTAATGTAAGGATGTTGTTTATTAATACTGGGATTTGGATTCTGGTATTTTTGATTGAACTTTATCCGGTAGTTTTAGCCAGTCGTCTGTCCTATTGTAGGACAACTGTGGTGCAAAGCTGTTGCTGTGAGCATGGCCAAGTATACAAGTTAGCTTGTGGAGATATTTCTTATAACAGAAATCTGGCTACTGCCAAGACGTTAGCTTTTTTGCTTGGTCCTCTTACTTTTATCATTTTGTCATAGTGGTCGTGGCAGTGTTACGAATTGCATCTAAAAATCAATGCTGGAAGGCCTTCAGCACCTGTCTCACTCACATGGTCCTTGTCCTCATTTATTATATGCCAGTGATTTTGGCTTACATACTAGGGAACTTGCGATTAGTGCAATCACTTGATCAGTTCACAGCAGTCCTTACAGTGTCCACTACACTGCCAGCCATGTTAAACCCTATCATATATAGTCTAAAGACTGAAGAACTGCAAGAAAAGTTAATGAAATTTTTTAAGCCACAAAAAGTGTCACCACATTTAATGTAAAAGTGTTAATTATTAATAAAGAGTTTTGAAAGCAGATCAATTTAATTACCTGTAATATTTAATACATGTACCTCTGAGATGTAAAACTAGACAACACAATTACATATTAGCGTATTGTATTAATTGTTGGTTAAACGTATTTTTGAGTGCAAATTATATATATATATATATTTTTTTTTTACATTTATTTATATATTTTAATTGGATATGTGTACTTAATATGAACACAAATAAAATAGCAATAACTCTGTTTATTTCCTATATGTATTTTTCTGAACATTCAACCCTTACAATTATCAGAGGAACAAAAGCAAAAAAATAAATAAAATGTGTAGCTGTTAAAATTACAGCTGAAATGTTTATTTTTTGTGAGTTAATTGACCTTTTTTTAACTTTCGGTTTTGTTTTTTGTTTTTAAATTCATGTTTTTATCATTTTTTTAGAGAATAACATTCAGAGTAATCTACTATTAGAAAATAATAAATAGCTGAATAAATAGCTGAATGTAATTCAATGTTTTTTATTAGATTTATGATGTTTTAGATGATAGCACAGTTACCCTCCTACCATGCCCAATTACCAACTTCACTATATCATTTATTTTAAAAGGTAATCAAATAGAAATTAATTATATGCACCATACACATTTATATAAGCAATTGTGTCTGTAAAAAAGAAAGCACTACTGATAAATACAAATGATAAAAAGTTTATTTTATATTTGTGATGACCTGGAAAAAGCCAATAAATTCTGAGGTGTAAGATCAAAATTTTCAAATGTCAAATTAATTCATGGATTCACTGAGAATTACGTTTTACAGAACACACACAATCTAAATCTAAACAATCTAAAATGGCAATCCCAGACTATACTTTTCAAAACACAGATTCACCATCAATAGACATTTACCTCCAAAAACCTGTTCATATTTACATCTGCTACATAAACGCACATGAACACTAGACCAACCTGACAAGGCTATGTATACAGTGGTGTGTTTATCTGGTTTCTCTGATCTTTTTGGATTATTGATTTGGACTTTTGAGGGTTTTGTACATTGTTTGTACTGTTCTTTGCCTGTTCTTCGAATATAACCTTGACTTACGATTTAGATCTTTTCCTGTATTTCGAAAATAAACTCTTACTGCCATAGTATCTGTTTTTGCCCACTTTGCATGACAACAAAAATCAGGACCCTTTCTTTTTCCTGCCTATAAAAATGTACTTTAAGCAAAACATTAAAATATTTGTCAAAAATATGTAGACATTGTACTAATTTTCAAAACCCTAAGCTTTCTGAAAAGCACAGTTATTGGATGTTAAAATGTTGTATATCTATTAAAAACAAATGAAATATATTTTAATGTTTTAAGACAACCCTTCAGATTTACTCCATGAACAGCAAAATTAATACATGCATACAATAAATAAAGTAGAAATAGATAATTTACATTTATTTTTGTTGTTGCTATTATTTTTAGTTGTATGGTAAAGGCCTCCGAAAAATTAAGTTATTTTTATAATTGGCTTTATCTTGGGTAGTAATGGAAAAAGTGGAATTGCCACAAGATGGCAGCAATAGACCAAAAGTAAAATTCTTGCACACTCTCTTACATGCTCTTGTATATGCATTTTCCAAACAGAACATGTTTGTTGAACATCCCTTTCCAGATTTAGTCTCTGCTTTGTTGTTATAATCCCCTCCACGCTGCTGAGGAGACTTCCACTAGATTTTGGAACATGGCTGTGGGGAGAACATTCAGCCATAAAGGCATTAGTGAGTCATCCCAATGGTGTTTACTGGGGTCAAGGTCAGGTTACTGTGAAGACTCCTCAAGTTCATCTATTCCAACCTACACGTCATTATCATGTTTGATCATCTTAGGACTAGGTCACTTACTGTAGTTCCAGTGAAAGGGAAATTTTGACCCCACAGCATTTCTACACAATTGTATAAATGTGTGGTGCCAACTTTTTGCCTGTACTTTAAGAAAAGCTCACATGTAGGTGTAAAGATCAGATGTCCACAATAGTGTACATGCATGTGTATTCTGTACATTAGGATATTTAATATAATTAAGTGCACATACAAATTAAGATAACAGATTCAGATTTTTTTTTCTTCAAAACATTAAATATGTTAAATACATTAAAATGCCCATGCACCAGCTAAAAATACCACCACCACCACCACCAGAATCACAAAGCTATCAAAATATAAATAATAATTCTCACAATGAAGACATGAATCATTAAATCACATGCACTGTACATCATTGTTATATGCTTAAATAATGTTACAAGTGCCAATTGAAAGCCTTGATGTCCACCTACAAATAAAAAAGACAATAAATAAATAAATAAATAAATAAATAAATAAATAAATAAATAAATAAATAAATAAATAAATAAATAAATAAAAGGTTTTTAAGTTGTAGTAAATATAATTGATACATGGATTAAAATAAAGCACTTCCAGTAATAATTAGCATATTTTTAAGATCTTTTAGAAGCAGGATTGTGAGTGAAAAATTGGAGGTCTGGTCTTAATTATACATCAAATTCGTGTAATTTCTGTGAAAAGATTATGAAAGAAAAGCATTTTAGCAAAATTGGAGTTCATACAAATACATAGTTTTCTAACTACAATTTTCTTAAGTAACGTAAGGTTTTCATTTCAAACAAATTGAGCCCACATCTCAATCATTTACATATCAGATACAAATCACTTTGTTATAGTGTGCACGTGGGGAATTATATTGGTTTTCTTTTTAAGCATTTTCACTATAAAGACTCGGAAATCCTTTGTGTTCAAGACATATATGATGGGATTTAACATGGGTGGAATAGTCCTTGATAGTGAAGTATTGATTATCCTAGCATTTGGATGGATAGAGAAAGTTACTGCAGCAAGGTATGTGCTCAATATAGGTAAGAAAAATACTCCTACTATCAACAGATGAGAGACACAAGTTTTGAGTGCTTTAAGACGACTCTCCCATGTTGTAATCTTAGTCAAAGCCAACAGAATGCCTATGTATGATAAAACTATGGCAATCAGTGGTGCATAGAGGTATACTGCAGTACAAAATTTTGCCATTAAGTAATTTATACTGTTGTCATTACATGCAATTGTATAAATTGGCCCATGGTCACAAAAAAAACTCTTTACCTCATTTGATTTACAGAATGAAAGTCGTGTAACCAAAACCACAGTTGTGCCAATTACAATAAAATTAAATAACCATATTGCTGTTAAAGTCACAAACATGAAGGAGTTATTTACAATAGCATGGTATCTCAGAGGTAAGCAAATAGCAATAAAGCGATCATAAGCCAAGGCAACAAGAGTTAAAGACTGTCCACCAGAGAAGAAAAAAGTAAAAAACATGTTAGTTAAACAAGCATCATAGGATATGTACTGTGAGTCAAAAAGGAAAGTCTTCATAAGGTTAGGAATAAGTGCATTTGTTTCACCAAAATCTGACAGAGCTAAATTAAAGATCCCCATGTATTTCGGAATATGCAGACTTCGATCAACTAATATCATATATAGGACAATTAAGTTTCCACATAGTGAAACAATATAGACAAAAAATAAAAAAACATAATAGTATTGGCTTAATGGTAGCCCAGAAAATCCACTGATGAAAAAATATTCTGGACGCACAAATGATGTATTTTGTAGTAAACTGAAGTTCAAAGCACTCATGATGACGGAGATATTGTTCACATCATCTCTAACCTAAAACTACAGACATAAGAAAGTAAACCAAAAGTAAGCACACAGTTTCATCATAGATTAGATTTAAAGTGTACAGTGCATATCAATAGAGTGGTAGCAATACAAACGATATAATTAGTCATTAAAATTATTATATTATAATTGCACCTTTTTTGCTTTACTGTGTACCTTGTTTTAATGTTGTTTGAACTTGTGTACATGCAATATATGTAGAGATGGTGTACCTTTCACGTGATTTCTCAGACAGTGATGTAAATATAACCCTTATGGTATAATTTCTCTTTTGGGAATCAAAACCTGGCAACATGCCATATATGCAAATTTATTTTCTACAATACAGTAATTGCAAACATGTAAGCACTGAAAAAAACTGATATATTAGCAAGTGAAAAGATCTTTAATGAAGGATAGGTTACTCAATATATCAAGATAATTATATTACAAACATAAAACTATTAAGAAATTTTTTTACATATATTTATCTAATATTATTAGTTAATAATTAGTAATTATAACTAACAAATATAATAATAATAATAATAATAATAATTAATTCCAATATTATTATTATTGTTGTTGTTGTTGTTGTCATTATTATTATTATTATTATTATTATTATTATTATTATTATTATTATTATTATTATTATTATTATTATTATTATATTGCAGTGAGTAAAGTAAGATCTGCAAAAGTTATAAGATCTGAAGCTTTTACATGAAATCTAACACAAACACAAAAGGGAAAAAAAAAAAAAAAAAAACACATGGCCCTGTGTGAAAAAAGTGTTCCCTCACACTGTTAAAACTAAACTGTGGTTTATCACACCTGAGTCCAATTTCTCTAGCCACACCCAGGCCTGATTACTGCCACACCTTTTCACAATCAAGAAATCACTTAAATAAGACCTGACACAAAGTGAAGTAGACTAAAAGTTCCTCAAAAGATACACATCATGCCGAGATCCAAAGAAATGATAAAGAAAGTAATTGAGATCTATCAGTCTGGAAAAGGTTATAAATGTCCATTTCTAAAGCTTTGGGACTCCAGCGAACCACAGTGAGAGCCGTTATTCACAAATGGCGAAAAAAGGCAGTAATGGTGGCCATGTGTAGAGGGTGATAGGCCCTCAAAGAGTTGTGGCTGCAGGAATGCTAACACTGTACCAACAGGGCAGTTAATTAGATCCTGATGATGCCAATTACACCATAGGTGAAAGAGACTTCACTTCATGGCATAAAATCTTATGGTGAATGGAGCACTAGCAGTCAGTATAGTCTCCTCAACATCATTTGAGAGACCTAGGGAAGAATCTAGGAGCTGATCCTCAGGGGTCAGACCCAGAGGTTACAAATATTGGGGTAAGGGTGGAGAATCATCCCCTGAGCCAAGTAAAAGAGTAGTACACGAGACACGAGTAAAATCAAGAAACGTTTATTGTCATTTTAAGCATATATAGCTGACACGGTACATGAGACAACGTTTCTGCATGCTCGACCATGCTGCTACATAGAACAAAATGGAGCTACAAAGAACATCACAGAGCTAACAACTTAAAGTAAGTTGTTCTAGACACAAAGTGCATCTGTGAAACCTAGTGTAAATGTTGTGAGACAAAATACTGTACAGTGCAAACAAACAATACAAAGCACTAAAAGACAATACACAAAACAGCACCAAGTGTACAAGTGTACATACAGTACTGTAAATTATACAGTATGTACTGTACACAGTACATACTGTATATTATACATTATGTTGTGAAAAAATATAGGAATCTGAAAAAGAGAGTTCTATTTAAACATATTTACACTTATTTAATAGCAGCAGTTTCATGACGTATTGAAATGTGTTGTGCAAAAAACCAATTTACTGAATGCGCATACAGCATGTGCAAAGGTAGCAAAAACAGCATGTAAGCACTTTGATATACAGTAGGTGGTGCTGTAAACATGGATGTATATTAAATTAATGTGTTTTTGATTTGGTGCAGATCAGTACAGTCCACACAATTGTGTGTGTGTGTGTGTGTGTGTGTGTGTGTGTGTGTGTGTGTGTGTGTGTGTGTGTGTGTACAGTTCAGTTCAGTTGTTAAGGAATCTGACTGCTTGCAGAAAAAACTTGCACAGTCTGGCAATGCGTTGGTACCTTTTTTCAGATGGCAGAAGGGAGAAGAGTTTATGTGAACAGTGTGTGTGCTCACCCACACAACACAACTTTGCAAACGCAGTGTATGGTGTAAATGTCTGTGACAGAGGAAAGAGAGACTCCAATGATGAAGCTGTGCTTACTATCCGGCTGCAGGGTCTTGCGATCAGAGATGATGCAGATCCTAAATCAGTCAGTGATGCAGCTGTTTAGGATGCTCTCAATGGTCTCTTGATAATCTCCACAGGGGATCCATCAATGTTCAGTGGAGATTGGTCACTATGTGCTCTCCAGAAGTCAACAACCATCTCTTTAGTTTTATCAGCATTCAGCGTTCCTGGTCATAACTGATTAAGGTTTCTCACTCAGGAAGTCCAGGATTCTGATTCAGAGGGATGTGTTCAGGCCCAGCAGACTCAACCTCTCGATCAGATGCTGACGGATGATTGTGTTGAATGCTGAACTGAAATCTTTGAACAGCATTCACACATGTATTTTTATTGTGAAGGTGGGTGAGTGCCAATTAAAGGGAAATTGCAATGGCATTGTCCGTGGAGCAGTTTGGACAATATGCAAACTGCCTCATGACAAGCTTCTCAAAGCGCTTTATTACAATGATGTGAGAGCTACAGGACAATAGTCATTGAGGAAGGACCCCGAAGACTACTTTTTACCTAGGGACAATGGTGGTTGTTTTGATGCACACAGGAACAACAGTACTGCTCAGGGTAATGTTAAAGATGTTCGAGAAGACCACCGCTACCTGTTCTGCCCATTCCCTGAGCACTCTGCCTGGAATGTTATCATTTATTTCATGAAAGGACAAACATACTGAAGTGACATCATTTAGATTTCAGTTTTAATTTATTACTCGTTATTACCTGTACAGACTTTTGCATCGGGAGGAGGAAGATGGATTCATATGCAGGATAGCTTCAGATAAATAGGTTTAATAACTTAAAACACACTAAACAGAAACATAGACGAACTAGACTGGACAAAGGACGAGGGTACACTGACGATGATTCCTTGCTGCCATTGGCAACGCAGCACGGTTAAATTGACGATTAAAAATAGGGAACAGGTGTGCAGAGACGTTGAGGAGTAAACATGGGTGGGACAGACACGTCACACAAAACATAAACAGAAGCACATGGCCAAAAGTCCAGGCTGAGCCCTGACAGAGATGAATGGGTTGATATTTTCTCACAGAACGTAAATACATCCCATCTAGAGACAAGCTGGGGATTGTTGTTGTACAGCATTTCACAAAAGTGAGTTTTTGTATTTTGATATATTTTAGAGTAGTTAGTGTGCTGCTTGTATAGCAGTATAGATTTAATGTCCTCTATAAATAACTCAACATACAGCCATTATTGTAAAAATACCTGGCAACAAAAGTGAGTAGACCTAAGTGATAAAAACTGTACGTCATTTAAACATGCAAAGCCACATGTCCATCATGTTCCATGTGTGTATCTTGTATTAGAGCAGCTAAAATTTGGTGCTTTGCGTACAGTCCTCTCATGTTGGCCACTGCCTGTTGAACATGGTGCCTCATGTCGAAGAGCTCTCTGAGGATTTGAGAATTGTTTCTCTCCACAAAGATGATCTAGGCTATAAGAAGATGTGTAACACCCTGAAACTGAGTTACAGTACAGTGACCAGGGTATACAGAGGTTTTCCAAGATGGGTTACACTCAGAACAGGCCTGACAGAATCAAAACAAACAAACAAAAAAAATGAACCAAGAACAAAAACCAGAGAAAAATGTCTGCTCCTGAAGCCATCAGGTCAGGTGAGCTTGGAATTATCCCACTGGGTCTGTAATTGGCAGAGTCCTAATGTCAGAAATGGCAGTGCCAAAGCGAGGATAAAAACCAGACCCAAGTGCAGGGAAACAAAATCCCAATTTAATAACAAAAATCAAAATAAACATTAATGGGGAAAAAGGCTTGTCAGCTTGTCAGTGCTCAGAACATACACCGCACACTGCAACACGTCAGTTTTGAGAAGAAAGCCTCCTCTTAAGCTCCTCCAAGAAAGCCTGCAAACAGTTTGCTAAAGACAACCTGTTCAAGAGCATGGATTACTTGAACCAGGTGACAGAAGAACTGCAGTGTCACAGCCAGCAATTTTTTTAATCAGTCAAAGTTTAAGTTTAACAATATAGTATAGTGCATGACTACTATTAATTAAATGAATTTATTTATTGCCATTAGATGCTGATTAACTTTTCTGTGGTGCTGTGCATCTCTTTTTGATTGATGTCTCTCTAAGCTATTTTAGCATATCTAAAGGGTGACTGTGTAATAGGGATATGAATATAGGCAGCAAAGAGGAAAGGGAAAAGAGGAAACAGAAAAAAATGCATTATTAATAGATGATTAGAATAACTCTCCTTATATTTTATTTATATATTTGTTTGTTTGTTATTGTAAAGGAAAATAAACAAAATTTAAATCGAATGAAAAAATTGTTAGATGGTTAGAAAAAAATCAAATATCTTAATGCAGATTTTTGTGTAACTATGCACAAACCTAATATCTACTACCTGTCATGAGTAAAATAGACAGAAAGAAGGTGCATCATTTAGTATGTATGGTGTAAACCCTGACACCTTACCCCTGCTTGGAGTCTGTGAATTTTGCTCGGGTAGGTCTGCATGGACAGACAAACTGTTGTAGGAAGGACATTATTTATGTCACAGTGTCACCCAAATGACTATGTGTTTCTCTCTGAGGTTGGTTAAAAAGGTCACATGCTAGGACACTGTAAAATGTCCTAAATGTTACATTACAACAACTCAAAAACAAGGTGCACTTACTTACCTTACATACAGTACTCATTTGTTCATAAGAGATTGCTTACAAAGAATTAGCACCATAGAGAATGTAACCTATATTGATATTTCTCATATTTATTTGTTTAATGTACATAGCCAGTATGCGTGCAGATCATTTTACTACTCACATATTAATAATTGCTTGACATTACATTTTTAGCTTACAAATATTTTGAATACGAGCAGAGTTAAAATAGCATAATAAAACATTTAAATTACTGTCTAAATAAATCGTTCATGAAGGCTAATGAATGATCTTTTTTACAGCCTTACACACAAAAACTCCCACCCTTGCTTTTTCATTCTGAATGCTTTGTGGGCTGATGAGCAGTTATATATACATTATGTAAATTAAATCACGTAACATAAAGTAAACAACATATTTATCCCCAGATTATTCATTAGTTGGTCCTACTTTAGACATGATTCTGAATATTTTGTTTCTGATCTCTTTGGTTCTAAAAGAATATATGAAAGGATTCACTAAGGATGGGCCAAGAATTGTGGCAAGTCTGAACCCATTTCGCTCCTCAATTGTGAGAACCATTCCTGTTCTAGTTAAAATATTTATAATAAAAGTAGGGCCATAACAGCACACCACAACTATCAAATGACTAAAGCATGTGTTAAACACTTTTCTCTTACTACCCATTGAGTTCATTTTTACAACAACAATAACTATCATTACATAAGAGCCACAGATGAAAGTAAATGTTCCAAAGAGCAGAAAGAAAGTTACAATTGCCATCATATCAAAATATGGGTTAGGATCCACACAACTGGCTCTGATAAGAGAGCCATAGTCACAAAACAGGAATGCAAGTGTTGTGTAACAAAAGGGTAGTGAAAGAACAGTTCCAGGCACAACAGACATTGTAGCAGAACCCAGAATCCATAGCAAAAAGGTCAAAATAACACAACGCACATTTGTCAGAATTGAATGGTAGTGCAGTGGCTTGATAATGGCAATTAATCTGTCAAAAGCCATAACAGAAATAGTAAACACCTCCATCACAAAGCCTAAACCAAAAACAAACATCTGAATAATGCATGGCACGTAAGATATGGTTTTTAAACCAACTATAAGGTTCCCTATCATTGTTGGACATGAACATGTACAGTAGAGCATGTCTACAATTGCTAAATTGCAAATAAAGAGATACATTGGCTGGTGTAGACGTTTGTCCATGACTATAAAGCATATGTTTGCCAAGTTCCCAAGCATTACAAGCAAGTATACTGTAAGTATGACAATTCCAATAATCATTGGTTTTTCATACTTGTCAAATCCTGTGATGATAAATTCAGTAATTCTTCTGGAAACATTTGCAGCCATGCTTAGTAATTTAATGTATATTATCTTAAATGAGGAATGATCAATGTCCAGTAGTCTTTCAGGTTATTAGGTTATTGACCGTCTTTGTTATTTCAAAATATTTAAAGTGGCTCTATGGACTGGAAAAGTACTTTTGTTTCATCCAGTACTGTTGAGTTTATGAGATTATAATACACTTATGCTGAAAGTATAAAAACTGGACTGGGGAAATGTGTCACATTGTTTATATAGCATTGTGACTTTGAGCTCATTGGTCTCAGCAAAAAGATGATGTTTCGTCTGAACTATTCCCAGTGGACTGTAAGTGACTGTAAGAGACATAAACAAATATTAACCTGACCACATTATTGCAGCCATGCAACAGTAGACTTGGTATAACATCAGTTTGTATAACAATATTCATCATTTTTATGCATCAATTTAATATTTGACACATATATAAGTTGTACTGATGAGGTAGAAACGCACTAAAATTTGAGCATGTAATTTTTTCAAGCTTAGTTAATCAGAACACATCCTGTATGTCAACCATACAGGATTCTAAAATATGAACTACTGTGGTGAATGGAAATTATAGAATGTTATTCTAGTACACAGTATTTCCCAGATGAATTCAGAAGAATTAAAGTTATTAAATGATAAATTTTACACAGAGTAGCCAACAAAGCACAGACCTTCAGTCAAATCACAAAATAATGACTATACAATTATAGATTGCATAATATTTTATATATTTTATAATATTTTAATTAACACAGATGTTAATTTTTAGCTCTGTCTTTAGTGTTAATTTAACACTAGGCAAATATATTCTCAGTTATAATACTATAGTCCCTATATAGTCTTAATTACTATAGTCCCTAAATGTTTACATAGTCTGCAGATGTAGTTAGCTCTGAATCTTGTTTGCCCAAAGGGGGACACATGGTAATGCTGTTATCACATCCCTTGCTATTAAAAGAAACTATGCTATTCTGTGCAGTTAGCCATGTACAGTAAATTCACACAGTTTCATTTTATGATTTTATTTACTGCAGCATAAGAAATAGACCAATAAAAACTAATGTACAGTACCTAGTAATGAGGAGCAGTGCAATAAGAAATGTGGCATGAAGCTAACTACAGCTGTTGTACGACGATCCATAGATTTAACACACTAATATAAAAGAGATGGAAGAGATGGAGAACCCCTCTTTTAGTTACTCCTCATCATCAGCAAGGTTTTAGAGAAGATCAGGAGGTATTAAGTCTCAAGGTAACTAACTAGTAACTTTAGACACTGTCTGCCATGCAATATTGCTTATGTATGCCATCAATCAATCAATCAATCAATCAATCAATCAATCAATCAGTCAAACTGTCAGGACTCAGCCCAGACATTTGGCCATGTGCAGTTGTTATTGTTCCATGTCACGTGTCTGCCCCGCCTTTGTCACTCCTCCCCATCTCACACCTGTTCCCTATCTTTAAATGTTATGTGTATTTAACTGAGCACATATTGCCTATGGCAGCACGGAATCATTGTCTATGAAGTGTCAGTGTAATGTCTAAGTGTCGCCGGTGTTACCTGATTGTTTCCTCGTCCTGGTTACTGTTTAGTTTTCGTCTTGTGCCTGTGTTGTATTTATTATTTGTTAAACCATATGTATTTGAAGCTATCCTGCATATGGGTCTGTATCCCTCCCCCTGGTTGTGACAGAACGATTCCGCGCAAACTCGGACCCAGCAGGATAGTTTCCAGCCTGGGCCGGCTTCTTGGGAGCATATTTTATTTCTTTTTTCTCCCCCTCCTGGACTGTTCCATCTTCCAGTTTTCCAGTCATCCTGGACCTTTTTTTTTTCAGTGACATCGCTCCGCATTTTATTCGGTGTGGGACGTCGCTCCGTTTCCGGTTCACAGAGGAGGACGTCGCCTCACTTTTGTGCCGTGGAGGGTGTCACCGTCACTTTTTTTGGTGTCCTGCGGTGTCGCCCCACACCTTTTCCGCTGGGGGACGTCGCTCTTTTTACGGCTCACTTCATCCACAGGGGGGTGTTGCAGGCTCGTGGCAAAGGATTTTTCCCAACCTCCCTCCTAGTCTGGTTTTTTGGATTTTTTTTGGTGCCCTGCGGCATCACCCCACACCTGTTCAGGTGGGGCATTTTTCCCTTCCTCTCTGGTCGTCAAGACATGGGTCTGGCCACAGAGCTTTGGGGGATGTGCTCAGCACTTCAGCTCAGCTGTGGACATCGCTTGGCCCTTCAGCTCGGCTGTGGACATCGCTCGGCCCTTAAGCTCGGCTGTGAACATCTCTCGGTCCTTCAGCTTGGCTGTGGACGTTGCTCGGCCCTTAAGCTCAGCTGTGCACATCGCTCGGACCTCTCTGGCTGCGCTGCCGTATGCCTTGCTTCCCCCACCTCTCTCGCCATGTGTCTTGCTGCCTCACCAGCCTCGCCATGTTCCTTGCTCCCCCATCTACCTCGCCAAATTAGCAGTAAACATTTACCATCCTAGAGTTATGGTGTGTAAAGTATGAGGTAGATGTGAGGTATGAGGTCAACATAGTAATAATGTAGATTTTGAATTCTAATTATATTATTTATGTGGGTTTGTAAGTAGTTTGTTTATATATAAAGGAGGCAAATTAAAATATACACTTTATTTTAGTATTAGTTTTACAGTGACTTTTCAGTAAACATTCTAAACTGCGAGACACTCAATGGGTGTTTATTAAAAGAACCTGTTAGCTATCTGTCATGCTAGAAGCAGAATTACTGTAGAATTGAAAAATACATACATGTAAATGTTTTGATTTTCCAAAGCACATTCCTATCCAAAAGGTGGTAAAGTGTGTCTCTGGGATATTATAAAAATAAATAATTATGTTACTTATTTTCAACTGGCTATTGCCTAGGGAGGGCACGTGAAGAAGCAGAGAATGCCAGCAAGACCATATAAGGTAATCTATATCACATTATTTTTATTCAATTCGATTCAATTTATATGTACACTTATAACAATTCACACTGTCTCAAAGCATTCAATTTCTCTGAAAGATGAACAAGTAGATGCCCAGAGTGACAAGCAACACATCTCATTCCCTTCTCAGGAAGCTGGGTTACATACTGTTGTAGTTCCCTTTCGAAGGAACTCAAAGTGGTGTCATGGCTGATGTTATGGGAGAACAAATGCCAGCACACACCGGGAAATTCTGTCCCGAAGGTCATAAACGTGTACGAACAAGCCAGGAGGCTTTTAGGTTCGGGAGATAGCTACCACCAACCTGCACAAACCAACTTGTGGGGCTGAAGGCAGTAGGCCTTCAGGAAGTTTGGATGAACGGCTGTAATAGAGCTTTCAAGAATGTATCCTACAATGAGATAGAGGCCAGCCTTGACCAAGCCAGGAGTAGACTCTAGGCAGGAGGAAAAGACTGACAAGGCCTGAAGAACTCCTACCATTATTAGGGAGGCCGAAGCTAATAGCAAAGCCATTTCCAGGGTCAGAAACTCAGAGGCTTTCTCTACTCGAAGGGGGCTTAGAGCAGCTCCTCCAGGACCAAAGAAAGGCCCCTTGGAAACAGAGAACTTCTTCTGAGAACTGAGCTCCTTCTTTAATACCATAGAACAACTGTTACACTGGTGCTATATACCTACACTGCTTGACAAGAAATATATTCCTTCATTAATTTATTCCTTCATCTTCAGCAAATAGTTCAGGGTCTCTTGCTCAGTGTCCCCTGGTCTCACCAGTAAAGAAGAAATAGAAACACTGAGATGACAAGTGATTTAATGTTTATGTAATAGTTACACATTCATAGCAATTTGGCAGAAACAAATTCCAAGCAGAAAAGCGAACTGGCAAATATTTTCAATTTGGTGTATTTAAACAAACCTTAGGTGAACTTTTTTGAGCATGAATTGAGGAAATGGAAATGTCCTGCAGCCCTGTTTGGTCAATCTCAAGGACTGCAAAGCTAATAAAAAGTGATTGTACATACATTATACATAAAAAAGTCCATAAAATTAAAATGTTTTATTTAGTTGGTTCAACTTTTGACACAATTCCTAATATATTATTTCGAATCTCTTTAGTTCTAAAACAATATATAAAAAGATTAAATAAAGAAGGACCAAGAATTGTCCCAACCCTCAGACCATTTCTTTCATCAAGTGATAAGGCCACCCCAAACCTGGTCAGAACTAGCAAAATAAATGCAGGTACATAACAGCAGATTATCACAAATAAATGACTTAAGCAAGTATGCAATGCCGTGTGCAAATGTAATTTAATGAATTTATTTATTGCCATTAGATGCTGATTAACTTTTCTGTGGTGTTGTGCATCTCTTTTTGATTGATGTCTCTCTAAGCTATTTTAGCATATCTAAAGGGTGACTGTTGTAGCGATTTTGGCTCGCGAAGCAAGGTAAATATTTATAAGTAATTATAACGTGTTATAGTGACTTCTAAATATTTTAACCTAAGTTGAAATTAACGGTACTGGAATTAAGGTTACGCTTATTTGGTCTGTTCGTCCGGCGAACAGGCCGTGTGCCTTTATCAATTCTATGAAGGCGGTATCTTCCCGGCCAAGAAATATTCGCTTTCCTTTTACTGTATACCGTAATTTAAATTAAATTAACTCAATAGAGCATGTAGTTCAGACCTGATGTTGCAGGTACCTTAATTTGTGAGCGATACTCAGAGACAAATCACCTGTGGCTCAAAATTATGCCATTTAATGAATGAGACAAACACAACATAAAACTAACTATACAAACAAACAAAAGAAATAGGGAAAATGAAGATTAAAATAAAATAAAACAAAAGAAATTAAAATTGGGGAAAGGGGGGAAGAGACTGGAAAGAAGAAATTAGAGAAAGGAAGGAAAGGGATGGCAAGCTTAGACTCAAAATTAAAACACACCCTAACTGGGAAATCGTCACAGAAACTTAAATTCACTTTATGATTCAATGAAAGATTCCTACTTAAAATTATGCATCTAAATTGATTGGTAGAGGAACGGCTACTTGCATTGGTTTGCGGCACAAGAATCTGGATGTAACGGAGAAATCTCAGTCAGAGTGGGGTCAGGCATTCTTCCTGGAGGTTCTGGAGAGTGGAGCTTGCCGGAAGTTCTATGAAGGAAGATGGAGTCGTCTCTAAGCTGTTCCAAAATTATGACCATGGATTAGTGGTGTTTTTGACAATTTAAACGTCGCGAACTCCACCCATCTTTGGGGAGATGACCAATACTTCGGTCAAGGTTTTGGAAGGAAAAACTCCCCTTGTTTCAGGTGTCTTTGGGCTTTTTAGATGACTTTAAAGTTTGATACAGGGTGTATTAAGACGGTATGGCACCTTTTGTGCTCAAATAAAATACACCAGTGCTTGAAAAATGAGTAACCGATAATTTTGTGGTCATTTGGATACTAACCATGAAGGGTAATTGACGGTATGAAGGCAGCGGTACATTACATACATAGATCATTAATCAAAGTATAACTTATTTTAAAATACAATGTTGTTTTCTGACACATGAATAAAATACACCCTTGTCAGGAAATTAAGGAGCAAATAATTTTATGTCAGGCAAGCCTTAAAAGAAGAACAGATTACAAAAAGGGTTATAAGAATGAGAACCTTAGAGTACCTTATCTTCGGGTTTTATTAGTAAAAGGAATGTCTCATTGTGTGAGTGTGTGTGTGTGTGTGTGTGTGTGTGTGTGTGTGTGTGTGTGTGTGTGTGTGTTCTGGTTTAGGGCCCCTATGAGTCGTTTAGGGCCGCATGGGGTTATCTGGTCTTTGTGTAGGTTCCAGACATTCTGGAGCCAGGTGTGTGTGTAAAACTGGGTTGCTCATCAGTTAATTGAGGAGTAGATGTTGAAATTTAGGGTGCTACAGATGCTACACTGTGTAATAGGGATATGAATATAGGCAGGAAAGAGAAAAAAAGGGAATCAGAAAAAAATGCATTATTAATAGATGATTAGAATAACTCTCCTTATATTTTATTTATACATTTGTTTGTTTGTTATTGTAAAGAAAAATAAACAAAATTTAAATCGAATGAAAAAATTGTTAGATGGTTAGAAAAAATCAAATATCTTAATGCAGATTTTTGTGTAACTATGCACAAACCTAATATCTACTATCTGTCATGAGTAAAATAGACAGAAAGAAGGTGTTGCTCATCATTTAGCATGTATGGTGTAAATCCTAATCCTGACACCTTACCCCTGCTTGGAGTCTGTGAATTTTGCTGCGGGTAGATCTGCATGGACAGACAGTGACTCATGGGATATGAGCTGTAAATGGGGCCTTCGAGAGACTGTCACACCTTCTTTAAACCACTAATGTGTCAGCCAGCTTTATGGTCAGGTCCTCATCGGCGATCATTTAAAGACTTTGACAGGAAGAAATTAGTGGCAGTCTGTGTTGAACTTCAAATCTGCACTGACCCATTAGATCCTCAGGAGTTATTGGTTGCTTAATTCTTCTCAACTACAAACTGATGTAGGAAGGACATTATTTATGTCTCAGTGTCACCCAAATGACTATATGTTTCTCTCTGAGGTTGGTTCTTCTCAAGCTTTCTTCCTCATATAATCTCAGGGACTTTTTCCTTGTCATGACAAAGTCAAAGCAGAGAACCTAGCATGTAATCGTGAGTTAAAAAGGTCACATGCTAGGACACTGTAAAATGTCCTAAATGTTACATTACAACAACTCAAAAACAAGGTGCACTTACTTACCTTACATACAGTACTCATTTGTTCATAAGAGATTGCTTACAAAGAATTAGCACCATAGAGAATGTAACCTATATTGATATTTCTCATATTTATTTGTTTAATGTACATAGCCAGTATGCTTGCAGATCATTTTACTACTCACATATTAATAATTGCTTGACATTACATTTTTAGCTTACAAATATTTTGAATACGAGCAGAGTTAAAATAGCATAATAAAACATTTAAATTACTGTCTAAATAAATCGTTCATGAAGGCTAATGAATGATCTTTTTAACAGCCCTACACACAAAAACTCCCACCCTTGCTTTTTCATTCGGAATGCTTTGTGGGCCGATGAGCAGTTATTTATACATTATGTAAATTAAACCACGTAACATAAAGTAAACAACATATCTATCCCCAGATTATTCATCAGATGGTCCTACTTTAGACATGATTCTGAATATTTTGTTTCTGATCTCTTTGGTTCGAAAAGAATATATGAAAGGATTCACTAAGGATGGGCCAAGAATTGTGGCAAGTCTGAACCCATTTCGCTCCTCAATTGTGAGAACCATACCTGTTCTAGTTAAAATATTTATAATAAAAGTAGGGCCATAACAGCACACCACAACTATCAAATGACTAAAGCATGTGTTAAACACTTTTCTCTTACTACCCTTTGAGTTCATTTTTACAACAACAATAACTATCATTACATAAGAGCCACAGATGAAAGTAAATGTTCCAAAGAGCAGAAAGAAAGTTACAATTGCCATCATATCAAAATATGGGTTAGGATCCACACAAGTAGCTTTGACCACAGATCCATAGTCACAAAACAGGAATGCAAGTGTTGTGTAACAAAAGGGTAGTGAAAGAACAATTCCAGGCACAACAGACATTGTAGCAGAACCCAGAATCCATAGCAAAAAGGTCAAAATAACACAACGCACATTTGTCAGAATTGAATGGTAGCGCAGTGGCTTGATAATGGCAATTAATCTGTCAAAAGCCATAACAGAAATAGTAAACACCTCCATCACAAAGCCTAAACCAAAAACAAACATCTGAATAATGCATGGCATGTAAGATATGGTTTTTAAACCAACTATAAGGTTCCCTATCATTGTTGGACATGAACATGTACAGTAGAGCATGTCTACAATTGCTAAATTGCAAATAAAGAGATACATTGGCTGGTGTAGACGTTTGTCCATGACTATAAAGCATATGTTTGCCAAGTTCCCAAGCATTACAAGCAAGTATACTGTAAGTATGACAATTCCAATAATCATTGGTTTTTCATACTTGTCAAATCCTGTTATGATAAATTCAGTAATTCTTCTGGAAACATTTGCAGCCATGCTTAGTAATTTAATGTGTATTATCTTAAATGAGGAATGATCAATGTCCAGTAGTCTTTCAGGTTATTAGGTTATTAACTGTCTTTGTTATTTCAAAATATTTAATGTGGCTCTATGGACTGGAAAAGTACTTTTGTTTCATCCAGTACTGTTGAGTTTATGAGATTATAATCCTTAATACACTTATGCTGAAAGTATAAAAACTGGACTGGGGAAATGTGTCACATTGTTTATATAGCATTGTGACTTTGAGCTCATTGGTCTCAGCAAAAAGATGATGTTTCTTCTGAACTATTCCCAATGGACTGAAAGAGACAGTAAGAGACATAAACAAATATTAACCTGACCACATTATTGCAGCCATGCAACAGTAGACTTAGTACAACATCATTTTGTATAACAATATTCATCATTTCTATGCATCAATTTAATATTTAACACATACATAAGTTGTACTGATAAGGTAGAAACGCAATAAAATTTGAGCACGTAATTGTTATGCGAGACACAGAGGAGGAAGCCAGAGTGAAAGCAAACAGAGTTTATTTGTGAAAACATGGAAGTAGAGTAATCCGGTGGTGCCCGGAAAAGGTCCAGAGTTAAGACGGCAGTCTGTGTATTCCGGTGGTGCGCGGTGGAAGCGCGGCCCACAAAGTCCAGAGTAATGGTGATAAAAGGTAGTCGGTGTACTAACCAGGGGAGCGCTTGGCAGAAGCACGAAGCTGAACATGAACACAGGTGTGTCGAGGAATGAACAGCCAAACCATGGATAATAACTGACGGGGAGTGGGAGTGAAAGAGGGGATTATATATGGTGGCTGATGAGCATGAAATGAGAGTCAGGTGAGAGCAATCAGTAAGCAGGCAAGCAGGAGAAGAGTCAGAGAGCTCCCTGACACCACCCCTCCCTCAGGGGCAGCACCGGATGCCTTGACTCTGCATCGATGAAGGCCCCTAGCCCTGGGCGCCAGGCGGTGCGGGTGGGCAGCATGGAACTCCGCCAGCAGACTTGGGTCCAGCACATCCTGCCGGGCCACCCATGACCGATCCTCCGAGCCGTAACCCTCCCAGTCTACCAAGTATTCGAGGCGACACCCGCGCCGTCTGGAGTTCAGGACTTCCCGCACTGTGTAGACTCCAGGCTGAGCCACGACTTCCAGCTTGACAGGCGCCACGGGGTCACCTGGAGGACGAGAGACAGGTGAGACACAAGGTTTAAGCAAGGACACGTGAAAAGTGGGGTGTATGCGATACCTTGACAGCAGCTCCAGCCGGTATGAAACGTCACTGATCTGCCTGGAGATCCTGAAAGGCCCAATGAACCTGGGGCTAAGCTTGCGGCTCGCCAGCTTCATCTTCAGGTCCTCAGTGGAGAGCCACACCCTATCCCCGGGGCGGTACCGAGGAGACTAGACGCCAAGCATCAGCGTGCCGGCAGGTGTTGCGGAGCGATGGTACGTCGCTAGGCTCGTCCGACCATGTGAACAGGGGCGGCTGGAACCCCAGCACACATTGGAAAGGGGTGAGGCCTGTGGCGTCCTGGCGGAGCGAGTTCTGGGCATATTCTGCCCAGGGCAAGAAACGAGCCCAATCCCCCTGATTCTGGCTGCAGTAAGTCCTTGAATATTGGTTCAGCTCCTGAATTTTAAGTTCCACCTGGCTGTAGGACTGCGGGTGGTACCCTGATGTCAGATTGACCGACACCCCTAGGAGCTGGAAGAAAGCTCGCCAAACCCGAGACGTGAACTGGGGCCCACGGTCTGAAACTATCTCCTCCGGGAGACCAAAGTTCCTGAACACATGATGGAACAGGGCCTCGGCAGTTTCGAGGGCTGTGGGCAGGCCCTTCAGAGGCACCAAGCGGCAGGCCTGGGAAAAACGGTCCACCGCTACCAAGATGCACGTATTACCTCCTGACCGCGGCAGGTCGGTCACGAAGTCTATCCCTAGGTGTGACCAGGGGCGCTGAGGTACGGGAAGCGGCACCAACTTGCCGATGGGCAGGTGGCGTGGTACCTTTGCCATGGCACAGGTGGCACACTCCTGGACGTAGCGGGTCACCTCCTCTGCCATCCTCAGCCACCAGTAACGTGCCTGAAGGAGCTGGACCGTCCTCCTCTCTCCTGGGTGGCCCGTGCCTGGTGGCCACCGTGGACCAACTGGATTAACGCCCGACGGCGGGTGGTGGGGACAAAGACACGTCCCTCGGGGCACCCTCCGGGGGCGGGCTCCTGGATGGAGGCAGCCCGGATTTCGCTGTCCACGTCCCAGACAATAGGCCCCACGACGATCGAAGGAGGAAGGATGGGGTCTGGATCGCTGGGTTCCTCAGGCCCGAAGACCCGGGACAGGGTGTCGGCCTTCCTGTTAAACGCCCCAGCTCGGTAGGTGACGTGGAACTGGAACCGAGTGAAGAAAAGGGCCCAGAGCTTGTGTGAGAAGAAGGCGCATGGATGGAGCTGTTGTGGGGTGCCTGACCGCTGAGAGAGAGCAGCCCCCACCCCTGTCGAGGAGGCGTCTACCTCAACCACAAAAAGCTTCTGGGGGTCTGGATGACGTAACACGGGGGCGGAGCAGAAGCGCTGGCGGAGCACCTTGAATGCCCCCTGGGCCTCTTTGGTCCACCTCAGGGTCCGTGCCTTACCCCTGAGGAGAGAAGTGAGGGGAGCGGTGATCTGGCTGTACCCCTGGATGAACCACCGATAAAAGTTGACAAAGCCCTGGAAGCGTTGGAGCTCCTTAATCGTCTCCGGGACGGGCCAGTTCTTTACTGCTCTAACCTTTCTCTTGTTCATCTGTATTCCCCGTGCACTCATGATGTAGCCCAGAAACTGCACCTCCTCATGGTGGAACTCACACTTGGAGAGGTTGAGGTAGAGCTGTTGGTAACGAAGTGCCCCTAGGACCTCACATATGTGGGCATGGTGCTCCTCCAGGTTCTTGGAGTATATCAGGATGTCATCGATGTACACCATGACGAGCCTTTGAAGGTAGGCTCGGAGCACTTCGTTCATGAACCCCTGGAACACTGCTGGAGCGATGGATAGGCCGTACGGCATGACCTGATATTGGTAGTGTCCGGAGGGCATGATGAAGGCTGTTTTCCACTCATCTCCTTTCCTGATGTGCACCAGGTTATACGAGCTCCAGAGATCGAGCTTGGTGAACACGCGTGCCTCCCTTAGGGCCTCAAGAGCTGCTGGAACAAGTGGGAGAGGGTAAGGGAGAGGGGAGATCTGGTCGTTCAGCTGTCGGTAATCTATGCAGGGACGCAGGCCCCCGTCCTTCTTCCCCACAAAGAAAAAGCTCGAAGCAGCCGGGGAGGATGACTTTGTAATGAACCCCTGCTTAAGAGCCTGCTGGACGTACTCCTCCATCGCTCGATGTTCTGGAGTGGAAAGGGGGTAGATCCGGCTCTTGGGCAGCTTAGCCCCGGGAAGCAGGTCGATGCAGCAGTCCCCAGGCCGGTGAGGGGGGAGACGAGTGGCCGCCTGAGAACAGAACACGTTCTTGAAGGCTTGGTACTCCTGGGGGATCTCTGCCTGCTTTGAAGTCGTGGCTTCTTCTACCCTGGTGGTGCCTACCATAGCCTGGGGGATCCTTACGGGAAGCTGGGAGATGCAGTGCTCCAGGCAGTGGGTACTCCAATGCAGAATGTCGCAGGGGTCCCAGGAGCATTCAGGGGCGTGTTGGCTTAGCCAGGGCCTGCCCAGGATCACGCTGACGGTGGAATCGTCGAGCACCATGAACCGGATTTCCTCCCGGTGGCCCAGTCCCACCTGTAGAGTCACTACCGGCGCACAGTACTTGACCCAGCCCCGACCCAGTGGGTGTCCCTGGATGTTCTGGACGGCTAAGTCCTGGAACCCCTCTCACGGGGGAGCCGTAGGCTGGTGATGCAGGCTTGCGAGATGAAGTTCCCTGCCGAGCCGGAGTCCACCAGAGCATCCACGGAAAGAGAGAGAGCGGGAGTTATAAGTGTCACGGCGAGTGTAGATAGAGTAGATATGTTTCTCGGAAAATCTACTGTACTCACCACTGCTCCAGCTGGGCGCATGGGACATCTGGTGATGGAGTGACCTGGGTTCCCACAATACAGGTATTTACCAGACGCCAGGCGGCTGTTCTTCTCTCTCCTGGACAGTCTCTGAGAGCCCAGCTGCATGGGTTCGTTGTCTGAGGCGGTAGTAGGGTCTGGTGGAACCCCTGGGGTTGGTGACATGGGGTGGCACGCCGCCAGCCACTGAGAAAGGCCAATGGACTTCTTAATGAAGTCCTCCAATCCAGTAGTGTCCTCAAATACCGCCATGGCTAGTTTTATTTCTGGGGACAAACCCTGCCGATATACCCCCAGTAGCGCCGACTCGTTCCAGCCACTAGATGCCGCCATGGTGCGGAACCGCAAGCTGTACGCAGTGATGTCATCAGTTCCCTGACGCAAGCTAAGCAGCTGGTCAGCTGTGGATAGGACCCCGGAAGCGGCGCTGAAAACCTTGATAAAGTGCGCGGTGAAATGGGCATACACATTTATCATCGGGCTGGCCGAGTCCCACAATGATTGAGCCTTGGACCGCTCGGACGGAAAGTGCTGCGGTTGCATCTCTATGTAGAGGTTTACCTGGAGTAGAAAGCCGCGGCATGCTGAAGCATCTCCGGGCTGCCGGTGATAGCCGGGGGGTAAGGACGAACCGCGGTGGAGGGAAAGGCGGCTCGAAGCGCGGTGATGAGATCCCGGACCGGGTCTGAGGAGGTGCTGGGTCGACTCTCCATTGTCAGGTAAGAGCAGAAAGGTCCCTACCTTCAAAATTTTCAGGTCAGTTATTCTGTTATGCGAGACACAGAGGAGGAAGCCAGAGTGAAAGCAAACAGAGTTTATTTGCGAAAACACGGAAGTAGAGCAATCCGGTGGTGCGCGGAAAAGCGCGGCCCACAAAGGTCCAGAGTTAAGACGGCAGTCTGTGTATTCCGGTAGGGTGTACTAACCAGGGGAGCGCTTGGGAGAAGCACGAAGCTGAACATGAACACAGGCATGTCGAGGAATGAACAGCCAAACCATGGATAATAACTGACGGGGAGTGGGAGTGAGAGAGGGGATTATATATGGTGGCTGATGAGAGTGAAATGAGAGTCAGGTGAGAGCAATCAGTAAGCAGGCGAGCAGGAGAAGAGTCAGAGAGCTCCCTGACAGTAATATTTTGTTCAAGCTTAATTAATCAGAACACATCCTGTATGTCAACCATACAGGATTCTAAAATATGAACTACTGTGGTGAATGGAAATTATAGAATGTTATTCTAGTACACAGTATTTCCCAGAAGAATTCAGAAGAATTAAAGTTACTAAATGATAAATTTTACACAGAGTAGCCAACAAAGCACAGACCTTCAGTCAAATCACAAAATAATGACTATACAATTATAGATTGCATAATATTTTATATATTTTATAATATTTTAATTAACACAGATGTTAATTTTTAGCTCTGTCTTTAGTGTTAATTTAACACTAGGCAAATATATTCTCAGTTATAATACTATATAGTCCCTAAATGTTTACATAGTCTGCAGATGTAGTTAGCTCTGAATCTTGTTTGCCCAAAGGGGGACACATGGTAATGCTGTTATCACATCCCTTGCTATTAAAAGAAACTATGCTATTCTGTGCAGTTAGCCATGTACAGTAAATTCACACAGTTTCATTTTATGATTTTATTTACTGCAGCATAAGAAATAGACCAATAAAAACTAATGTACAGTACCTAGTAATGAGGAGCAGTGCAATAAGAAATGTGGCATGAAGCTAACCACAGCTGTTGTATGACGATAGATAGATTTAACACACTAATATAAAAAAGACGGAAGAGATGGAGAACCCCTCTTTTAGTTACTCCTTGTCATCAGCAAGGTTTTAGAGAAGATCAGGAGGTATTAAGTCTCAAGGTAACTAACTAGTAACTTTAGACACTATCTGCCATGCAATATTGCTTATGTATGCCATTAATCAATCAATCAATCAATCAATCAATCAATCAATCAGTCAAACTGTCAGGACTCAGCCCAGACATTTGGCCATGTGCAGTTGTTATTGTTCCATGGTTACTGTTTAGTTTTCGTCTTGTGCCTGTGTTGTGTTTATTACAGTAGTTGTTAAACCCTATGTATTTGAAGCTATCCTGCACATGGGTCTGTCTCCCTCCTCCTGGTTGTGACAGAACGATTCCACGCAAACTCGGACCCAGCAGGATAGTTTCCAGCCTTGGCCGGCTTCTTGGGAGCATATTTTGTTTCTTTTTTCTCCCCCTCCTGGATTGTTCCATTAGTCTTCCAGTTTTCCAGTCATCCTGGACCTTTTTTTCAGTGACATCGCTCAGCATTTTATTCGGTGTGGGACTTCGCTCCGTTTCCGGTTCACAGAGCAGGTTGTTGCCTCACTTTTGTGCTGTGGAGGGTGTCACCGTCCTAGTTTGCCCACTTTTTTTGGTATCCTGCGGTGTCGCCCCACACCTATTCCGCTGGGGGACGTCGCTCTGTTTACGGTTCAGTGAAGAGGACGTCGCCTCACTTCATCCACGGGGGGTGGGGGGGGGGGTGTTGCAGGCTTGTGGCAGAGGATTTTTTTTGGTGCCCTGCGGCATCACCCCATAGCTGTTCAGGTGGGGCATTTTTCCCTCCTTCTCTGGTCGTCAAGACATGGGTGTGGCCACAGAGCGTTGGGGGATGTGCTCAGCACTTCAGCTCAGCTGTGGACATCGCTTGGCCCTTCAGCTCAGCTGTGGACATCGATCGGCCCTTCAGCTCGGCTGTGGACGTTGCTCGGCCCTTAAGCTCGGCTGTGCACATCGCTCGGCCCTAAAGCTCGGCTGCGCTGCCGTGTGCCTTGCTTCCCCCACCTGCCTCACCGTGTGCCTTGCTCCCCCCACCTCTATCGCCATGTGCCTTGCTGCCTCACCATGTTCCTTGCTCCCCCATCTACCTCGCCAAATTAGCAGTAAACATTTACCATCCTAAAGTTATGGTGTGTAACGTATGAGGTAGATGTGAGGTATGAGGTCAACATAGTAATAATGTAGATTTTGAATTCTAATTATATTATTTATGTGGGTTTGTAAGTAGTTTGTTTATAAATAAAGGAGGCAAATTTAAATATCCACTTTATTTTAGTATTAGTTTTACAGTGACTTTTCAGTAAACATTCTAAACTGCGAGACACTCAATGGGTGTTTATTAAAAGAACCTGTTAGCTATCTGTCATGCTAGAAGCAGAATTACTGTAGAATTGAAAAATACATACATGTAAATGTTTTGATTTTCCAAAGCACATTCCTATCCAAAAGGTGGTAAAGTGTGTCTCTGGGATATTATAAAAATAAATAATTATGTTACTTATTTTCAACTGGCTATTGCCTAGGGAGGGCACGTGAAGAAGCAGAGAATGCCAGCAAGACCATATAAGGTAATCTATATCACATTATTTTTATTCAATTCGATTCAATTTATATGTACACTTATAACAATTCACACTGTCTCAAAGCATTCAATTTCTCTAAAAGATGAACAAGTAGATGCCCAGAGTGGCAAGCAACACATCTCATTCTCTTCTCAGGAAGCTGGGTTACATACTGTTGTAGTTCCCTTTCGAAGGAACTCAAAGTGGTGTCAAGGCTGATATTATGGGAGAACAAATGCCAGCACACACCGGGAAATTCTGTCCCGAAGGTCATAAACGTGTACAAACAAGCCAGGAGGCTTTTAGGTTCGGGAGATAGCTACCACCAACCTGCACAAACCAACTTGTGGGGCTGAAGGCAGTAGGCCTTCAGGAAGATTGGATGAACGGCTGTAATAGAGCTTTCAAGAATGTATCCAATGACATAGAGGCCAGCCTTGACCATGCCCGGAGTAGACTCTAGGCAGGAGGAAAAGACTGACAGGGTCTGAAGAACTCCTACCATTATTAGGGAGGCTGAAGCTAATAGCAAAGCCATTTCCAGGGTCAGAAACTCAGAGGCTTTCTCTACTCGAAAAGAGCTTAGAGCAGCTCCTCCAGGACCAAAGAAAGGTCCCTTGGAAACAGAGAACTTCTTCTGAGAACTGAGCTCCTTCTTTAATACCATAGAACAACTGTTACACTGGTGCTATATACCTACACTGCTTGACAAGAAATGTATTCCTTCATTAATTTATTCCTTCATCTTCAGCAAATAGTTCAGGGTCTCTTGCTCAGGGTCTCCTGGTCTCACCAGTAAAGAGGAAATAGAAACACTGAGATGACAAGTGATTAATGTT
>NC_062528.1:18867293-18880448 GCF_022655615.1 Tachysurus fulvidraco | reverse complement strand
CACACACACACTCTCTCTCTCTCTCTCTCTCTCACTCTCACAAACACACACACACACACACACCCACACACACACACACACACACACACACACACACACACACACACACACACACACTCACACACACACTCCCTCATCTCCTACACATCTCTCAGATGAATAAAGGCATCTCCTTTGCCTGCTCCTTTTACTTTCATCTTTTTTTTTTAAGAAGATTTCATTCCCTGGTAGTGAAGTGGTATTGTTTGTGGTCTTTAGGTAGAGTGACATTGGCACTTTGAGCTCTTCAGCCCTCAGAAAAATAGGCGAACAGTAGACAAGTGTTGCTTTTAAAAGCACAGGAGCATGAGCTCAAATCTTCTGCTGTATAATACAAATTGCAAAGCCAAAAAAGGAGAGCCAAATGTTAAAACGCACTCTTAAAGGATTCTTAATGTGAACTTTCAGGATTGATGAAGAACTTTTACTGTGGGATTGAGATCTAACGCCTCAGTACTAAAATAAATAAGGTATAAAACACCTGATGCGAAGTTGACTTCTTTCCTATTACGCCATTTTTTTCCTTCGTTTCGTTTATTCATGGTTGCTTTTAATGTTGTGGAATGTCTCTAAAACGTATTAGTACATGTTATCACTCACTGTATGTCATGGCAGCTATAAACAGTCATTACTTTTATCACCAGTCTTACTTTTTATTCTGTCTCTTGAAGTTAATGAGACAAAAAAAAAGAAGGAAAAAAAAACAGCTTGTCATGTTACTAAAATACTGCACTTTATCTTTCAGGAATGAAAACTGTATACAAAGTGCTGACACTGGAGACTCTTTCCCTGAACTTTAAATAAGCCTCCTAACCCTTTAGCAATAGTCACGGATACGTAGGTGTGCAGTTGAGATTAACTTTTATATCCCTCTTTTATTATAATTCAGTAGAAATAGTGTAATATATATATATATATATTATATATATATATATATATATATATATATATATATATAAATAAACACTATATACAGGTGGGCATGTTTGCCTCACACCTCTAGGGTTGGTGGTTCAATTCCCGTCTCCGCCTTGTGTGTGTGGAGTTTGCATGTTCTCCCCGTGCCTCGGGGGTTTCCTCCGGGTACTCCGGTTTCCTCCCCCGGTCCAAAGACATGCATGGTAGGTTGATTGGCATCTCTGGAAAACTGTCCGTGAGTGTGTGTGTGTGAGTGTGTGTGAGTGAATGAGAGTGTGTGTGTGCCCTGCGATGGGTTGGCACTCCGTCCAGGGTGTATCCTGAGATAGGCACAGGCTCCCCGTGACCCGAGTAGTTTGGATGAGCGGTAGAAAATGAATGAATGAATGAACACTATATACATATTTACAGAGATTTATATATATATAGATTTATATGTATATGTGTGTGTGTGTATATATATATATATACACACACAGACCTATGCACTATCATGACAGTCCTTTTAAATCCCTATAAATTATCTGTTATTACAGAGATAATGATGTATTGTAACCTGGGCATGAATATAAACCATTTAAATTATAGTAATATATTGTATAGTAACAGCTGGTTGTGACTATTAATCGATGCCTTCTGACCAATCAGAGTCGAGAATTCATCAGACATCTCTTATAACAAGAATTAATGATGCATCAATACCATTGTAAATAATTCACATTCTGTTCATTATGTGAAGTTTTTTTTTTTTTTTTTTTTTTAAGAGCACTAACAAGATTACAGTAATAAACATTATCTTCCTTGCCAGGTCATGGATTAACTGTAACGTGGCTTTGTGCCATAACCGTAACCCAACACGGTTAAGGAAAGGGTTGTGAGAGATGTAGAGTAGAGCCGGTAATTTGTCAGCCATATATCCCATTAAAACATGTTTGTCTCCTTTATGAGATGAAGCTTATCTGATTACAGGAGTTCAGACACACTTGTACATCCATGCATTCATACCCATGCCAAGGCAATCAGCAGCAATTACCCCTTAACCTCAACCCTTCCCAGATCTTGATCTGTCTACATGAACAAATCCCAACAACGCCAAGACTTCTCACGCTAGAATGTCACCTGAACTAGAAGGAAAATATTCTTCATCTGTTGAACTTATTTTCTAAAGTAATTGTTACCCTCTCTAAGCCTCAAGGCAATGCCTTAAGATCCATTGGCCACGGGTGTTGGGTTTTACACCGCTTGCAAAAAAATCTCACCTTCAGCTAATTTGTGATTTTATTTTTTTTTTTGCTGTCGTTTTGGGTTTGAAGCAGATGATTTGCATACAGGGCACTTTGAGGAAATGAGATCCTGTATAAAAGTGTCTGAACCGGAATGTTTCATACTGAACATTTCAACCTACTTAAAATGTTCGCATTCCAACTTTGCAGGCTTTTGTTTAAGCTGTGGGGTTAATTCAGGTCACATTAAGACTATGTGTTATCTTCCACTTTGTCAGAAAGGTGCATTTTTATTAGCATAACAACACACTGCTTGCATGGCCGTACATTCCTCGAAATAATCTGTTTTAGAAAAAGACAAAGGCGTTACGCGACGGCTCTGCGTAGCGCGTCAGACGCACTCGCAGGTTTGATGACTGAAAGACGGAAAGTCGGACAGGTCGCCAGCGGGGTTTATTTTCTCTGCGCTTGGGTATGTTTCCTTCCCTGGACGTGCGCTCTGTCAACACATCACATCCTGTCGGTCGGCTTCCCGAGCTGACAGCATATCTCTCAACAAAGCACATTTGCAAGCTGAGAGCTACAGAAGCCTTTTCACAGTGTCTGTATGTGTCTGTATGTGTGTGTCTGTATGTGTCTGTATGTGTGTGTGTCTGTGAGAGAGAGAGAGAGAGAGAGAGAGAGAGAGAGCGAGCGAGAGAGAGCATGAGGGAGAGAATGAGGGCATGAGAGAGAATAAAGGGAAGAAAGAGAGAATAAGGGGAAGAGAGAGAGAGAATGGCAAATGTGAGTGAGAGAGAGAGTGTGTTTGTGTGTGTGTGTGTGTGTGTGTGAGAGAGAGAGAGAGAGAGAGAGAGAGAGAGAGAGAGAGAGAGAGAGAGAGAGAGAGAGAGAGAGAATATGTGTTTGTGTGTCCGTGTATTTGTGACCGTGTGTGTGTGTGTGTGTGTGTGTGTGAGAGAGAGAGAGAGAGAGAGAGAGAGAGAGAGAGAGAGAGAGAGAGAGAGAGAGAGAATGTGTGTGTGTGTGTGTGTGTGTGTGTGTGTGTGTGTGTGTGTGTGTGTGTGTGTGTGTGTGTGTGTGTGAGAGTGCGGAAGAGAGTGAGTGAGTGAGTGAGTGAGTGAGTGAGTGAGTGAGTGAGTGAGTGAGTGAGTGAGTGAGTGAGTGAGTGAGTGAGTGAGTGAGTGAGTGAGTGAGTGAGTGAGTGAGTGAGTGAGTGAGTGAGTGAGTGAAAGAAAGTAAGAATGTGAGTGAGTGAGGTAGAGAGAAAAAAATGTGTTGTATGTGTGTGTGTGTGTGTGTGTGTGAGAGAGAGAGAGAGAGAGAGAGAGAGAGGGAGATTGAAAGAGAGAGAGAGAGTGTGTGTGTGTGTGTGTGTGTGTGTGTGTGTTATGAACACAGAGATGTAACAGCATGAGAAATTTCAGCTTGAGCAGAGGGTTAATCTTTAGCAGGTCCAGACAGGTGTGTGGTGGATCTCCACCTCTGGATCTTTAGTCACGGCCATACGAAGACCCTCAAAATCACCCCTGTGTATTTAACAGAAGATTGCTAAAGTTAAAATAGAGAAAAGAGAAAAGTCTGTTTTTTTTCCTCGGGAGTGTCTCGTACAGTATATGGAGATTAAATCATCACTTTCTGCACTATAATGACAAGCTGCATGTTCACTACAACACGACTGCTTGTAAAGCACAGTGCATGTGTTAACATGTTACTGCATGAAGGTATGTTCTCAGTTCTCCTGCTCATTTACACACTTGTTGTTTTTCCATAGCTACGTCATTTTCTGCTAAGTAGTGGATCATGTATAGTGAAGGTGTGCTCACTTCTCCCATTCCTCACTACATGCTTGTGGTACTTTTTAATTAAGTCATTCGGGCTCATTTTCCCAAACACACACAATTAAGCGGTTGAAGTACAAGTGCTTTTCTTTTTTTGTAATAACTGCAAAAACAAGTTGTAATGAGCGAGGAGCAGGCAGGATAAACCCAAATAAAAGGATCTTTATAATACCAAAAAAAAAAAAAAAAAGGTTCAGTTTCTTTTTAACAGCAATAGAACCCTTTTAGAACAGTATTTTTATTCAGGTTTTGTAAAAGTTGTTAATTTTATTTCATCCAAAAAAACAAACAAAAAAAAGATATCTTAAATAATCATGTCATATAATTTTGGTCATTAAAAAAAACTTTTTACATTTTTTCACTTATTATTATTATTATTATTATTATTATTATTATTATTATTATTATTATTATTATTATTATTATTATTATTATTATTTTAATACAAAATAATAATACAATTAATAAAAAATAATTGATGAGTAAGTACATATAGATGTAAGTGATAGATCTATAGATGTATAGCTATGGATATGTGGGAGGAGTGATTGAGGAGATGGATGGATGGATGGATGGATGGCTTGATTGATGGATAGATGGGTGATTGGATGGGTGGGTAATTGAGAAGATGGATGGATGGAGGGATAAGTGGGTAGAGGGATTTGATGGATGGATGGATGGATGGATGGATGGGTGGATGGATGGGTGGATGGATGGATGGACGGATGGATGGACGGATGGATGGATGGATGGATGGATGGATGGATGGATGGATGGGTGGGTTTGTGATTGGATGGGTGGTTGGGTTGATGGATGGATGGGTGGGGTGATAGATGGATGGGAGGCTAGATAGATGGGCAGAGTAAAGGATTAGTTGTGTGAATGGACATATAAGTGGATGGATTGGTGGATCTCTTTTGTTAATAATAGTCTGGGATTGAAGTAAGAAATTAGAAGAAACAAGAGCAATAATAATGTTACTGATCTTAAAGTGCAGTGAAGTAACTAACAAAGTGACTAATATAAACCTGGGATGTTCCTTAAGTTTGTGTCAAGTTCATCTATTTCATTAGTGTCTGTTTTCTTAATAAGCGGCAACATCCCATTGTCCCATTGGACGATCAAAGATAAATCTTCATTCCTAAATTTCCTGCAGGATCTCAGTCCTTGTGCACACCTCAACACAGTCAGGATTTGTCCTTGTGCACACCTCAACACAGTCAGGATTTGTCCTTGTGCACACCTCAACACAGTCAGGATCTCAGTCCTTGTGCACACCTCAACACAGTCAGGATTTGTCCTTGTGCACACCTCAACACAGTCAGGATTTGTCCTTGTGCACACCTCAACACAGTCAGGATCTGTCCTTGTGCACACCTCAACACAGTCAGGATCTGTCCTTGTGCACACCTCAACACAGTCAGGATCTGTCCTTGTGCACACCTCAACACAGTCAGGATCTGTCCTTGTGCACACCTCAACACAGTCAGGATCTCAGTCCTTGTGCACACCTCAACACAGTCAGGATCTCAGTCCTTGTGCACACCTCAACACAGTCAGGAACTCAGTCCTTGTGCACACCTCAACACAGTCAGGATCTCAGTCCTTGTGCACACCTCAACACAGTCAGGATCTCAGTCCTTGTGCACACCTCAACACAGTCAGGATCTCAGTAATTGTGCACACCTCAACACAGTCAGGATCTCAGTCCTTGTGCACATCTCAACACAGTCAGGATCTCAGTCCTTGTGCACACCTCAACACAGTCAGGATCTGTCCTTGTGCACACCTCAACACAGTCAGGATCTGTCCTTGTGCACACCTCAACACAGTCAGGATCTCAGTCCTTGTGCACACCTCAACACAGTCAGGATCTGTCCTTGTGCACATCTCAACACAGTCAGGATCTCAGTCCTTGTGCACACCTCAACACAGTCAGGATCTGTCCTTGTGCACACCTCAACACAGTCAGGATCTCAGTCCTAGTGCACACCTCAACACAGTCAGGATCTGTCCTTGTGCACACCTCAACACAGTCAGGATCTGTCCTTGTGCACACCTCAACACAGTCAGGATCTCAGACCTTGTGCACACCTCAACACAGTCAGGATCTCAGTCCTTGTGCACACCTCAACACAGTCAGGATCTCAGTCCTTGTGCACACCTCAACACAGTCAGGATCTCAGTCCTTGTGAACACCTCAACACAGTCTTCACGTGTTCGACATTAATAGACACTCGGTCATGTCATTCTGACTGATGCATTGTTCCCAAACCATTTAACATTTACTGCACTTATCCTTTTAGCACAAGCTATTAAGCAACACTAACCGATTAGAGTCTAAAATAAGAGCAGCTGATGGTAGCAGGTGATGGTGAGTGTCTAATATTGTCTCTGTCACAGGTCTGGGATTTGATTTGAGCTCACATCCAACAATTCTTGAGCACAGTACACAAATTACCTTTATGGTATTTTTTGCTGATGCCCTTATCAAGGCATTTAGACTACTGAGGATCTGAGGGTTAAGGGCCTTGCTCAACGACGCAATAGTGTTGGCTCAGTGGTCATTGGATTTAAACACACGACCTCCCAAACAGTAGTCCAACACTTTGACCAATGAGCTACTACAGCAATCCAATCACATCCGGTTCTGTTGTTTCTAGAAATTTGTATTGATATGAACTACCTCTGATTTTTATTAATTAATTAATTTATTTTTGCATTACTATTTCTGCAGCACCCGTGTTTTATTTTGGAGACATGGAGTACCATGTGGACGAGAGCGATGGCTACGTGGAGGTTCGGGTTTGGAGAACAGGATCTGACCTGTCCAAGATGGGAACAGTTACAGTGCGCTCACGGAAAACCGACCCGGTTTCAGCTGAAGGTTTGGAATTCTAAGCAATGAATTCGCATTTGCTTTTTACACCTGACTCTATATACTGTTTAGGGAGTGTTTTTGTTAGGCGTTCTTGGCAGCCAAAGATCTCTAGAGTTCAGGTGTCTCAGTTTAGTGAGGACTGAAAAGATGAGCAACATTGCATTAAATCTCACTTAGTTAAAGCAATGAATAGTGATCAAATTAATGGGTTTTTTTTCTCCAGGGGTCAAATCAATACTAAGAAATAACATTAAAGTGTTCATACAGACTATATAATGTGGAAGGATCCAGAAGAAAATGTATTAATGTTAAAGTTAAATAGAGTGCAATATATATGTGCAATTTAAAAAAAAATATATGCAAGAATTTAACAGTAAATATTTCTGACTAATAATATTAAAGTGCTCACAGCATCTGATGAATTGAATTAGACGCTTTAAACTGAAATAAATGCAAGGAATAAAAGTAAAAATCCTGGTGGGGGGGGGGGCACGTTTGCCTCACACCTCCAGGGTTGGGGGTTCGATTCCCGCCTCCGACTTGTGTGTGTGTGGAGTTTGCATGTTCTCCCCGTGCCTCGGGGGTTTCCTCCGGGTACTCCGGTTTCCTCCCCTGGTCCAAAGACATGCATGGTAGGTTGATTGGCATCTCTGGAAAATTGTCCGTAGTGTGTGAGTGTGTGAGTGAATGAGAGTGTGTGTGTGTGCCCTGTGATGGGTTGGCACTCCGTCCAGGGTGTATCCTGCCTCGATGCCCGATGACGTCTGAGATAGGCACAGGCTCCCCGTGACCCGAGGAGGAGAAAATGAATGAATGAATGATAACCTTCTGGGTGTGTTAATACGTTTCTTTTTTCCGTTTGTAGCCTTTATCCTTTTTTGTGTCTGGGACTGAACTTCCGGGCTTATTGCTCTCCTACTAGAGTAAATATTGCCTCTGTAGTATATAATCTAATGGTACACACACATGCACGCGCACACACACACACACACACACACACACACACACACACACACACACACACACACACACACACACACACACACACTGCAGGCTTGAGGAAGAAATTGAAAGATTAAAGAGTACACTACCAACAATACAGAGCACAAAGCTGAGCAAATGAGTAACTCGGTCATAACTTCAAAGCTGAAATATCAGGTGCCAGAAAAGAAAAGCAGAAAAGTGCTAAAATCTCCTAAAACACACTGATTAATGGATTTTTTATTATTATATTTTTTTTTTAATCTTTTTTTAGTAATCTATTTTTTCCTTTTCGGGTTCATTGGTAAAATAGTCACTACTTTCTGTTATCAGTCAGTGAAGGTTCTGTATTCTTTCTTATGAGAGAAATGACAACTGTAAATTACACCCTAGCATAGAAAAAAGTGTCGTTCACACGAGCATGAATATTCTGTGCAGAAAATCAACAGAGCATGTCGTTGTCACCTGCATGCTGTCACGCAGGAATAAAATGCTAAGCCTCCGAACATTTGGTTTAATTATCACAAAAATCCCCCAGAGTGATCAGTTGCCTTAAGTGTGAAGATATATATATAATTATTATATTTAATTTGTGGTATGTTAAAAATCAAATATGGAAATTGGTTTTGAACATCTTTGATTTGTACCAAGAAATTTATACATTACAAATAAATCTATGTTTCTTTGATTGTTGTAGCGAAATGAAATATTATTAGTAAAATAAAAAAAAAATAAAAAAAATAAAAAATAATAAAAATAATAATAATAATAATGCTTATTCTTATTAAAATATTTCTTATGTAATCATTTAATATTACTCTTGTCGTTATAGCTATCTGTGGAGTGATGAACCTGTATTATTAATATTAGTAGTAGTAATAGTATTTTAATTTAAATACTAATTTTAAATTAAATTAGTTTAAATACTAAATTGTTTTTTTGATTATATTAAAGGATTGGATATATTATTCATTTCTTAGAAATTGTGTTGTGTTAATTAATTATTTACCTGCACTATAAAACCTTTAGGAAAGCCTTTAAATTTCAACAATAATAACAATAACAATGATACTTTTAATATTGTTATTATAATAATAATAATAATTCTGATAACAATAAATAATTTATTATTGTTGTTGTTGTTGTTGTAATATATTGTTATTATTGTTAAAGAATTTTTTTGTATGATATGCAAATATTGCACGCGATATGAAATTAGGGTACATATTGTAAATATTGTTGATTGGGATTGTGCATATAATAATAATAATAATAATAATAATAATAATAATAATAATAATAATAATAATAATAATAATAATAATTTATTTGAGGAGTGCTGAACCTGTTCCAGACTTTTATGCAATTTATTATGAGATTTTTCCCAAAAATAAAAATGCCCCTTTATGATTAAGTTTATTTGATGATAAATAAGTGAATAATAATGTTTGAGGGATAATTGGTGAGGAATAATGGATTCTATTCCACAAATATCTCACTGTTTGCTGCAGCTGGTGAGGATTATGTAGGAATCAGTAAGAACCTGGACTTTGCACCAGGCATCAGCATGCAGACGGTCCGCATCACCATTCTAGATGACCTGGGTCAGCCCGTGCTGGAGGGACCCGAGAAGTTCGAGCTCGTCCTCCGCATGCCCATGAACGGCATTCTGGGAGAGCCGAGCAAAGCCACCGTGTTCATCAACGACTCGGTTTCAGATTGTAAGTGATCTTCATTATCTCTGTGTGATATCCCAAGTGTGCTTAGAAAACTCCTATTATGTAATTCTTTCTCATTATCCTTTGTACATTTCTTCTAACAAATAACTAAGCAGATGATCCGAATTAATTCGCACAGTGCCAAAGGTACAGTTCCGAGACGCTACATACACAGGTAACGAGAACGACGGAAAGATTACGGCTATCATTTACCGCAGTGGAGATCTGAGATACAGGTCCAGCGTGCGCTGCTACAGCCGTCAGGGTTCTGCTCAGGTCATGATGGACTTCAACGAGAGACCCAACACGGACGCTTCAGTTATCACGTTCCTACCAGGTCAGTAGCATGGCTGTTCAATTTTATTCAACGAATTCATACACAGAGAGAGTTTAATGTTATCGTATCTTAATAATCAGGTTAAAACATATTCAACCATGGAAGAGTTTTACATCAGTATATCCTAGTAAGTTGACACAGAAGTCAGTCAGTAATCAGCTTTCTTACTTTGAACCTTTAAAGAATGGTGTGCAATAGATGTTCAGATTTTATTAGGATTAAAAAGAAAAAAAAAATTTGGATTAACATTCAATCTGATTTCAATCCGGTCTCCGTTGTTTGAAAGCCAATGTTGACATATAAAATCACCAAAACAAACAGGCCCCTAACCCAAATGGCTCCCACCCCTGTATTGATAGCTCCGCCCACACATACATGCGTAACCCAGGCAACTAATCGAAAGAAATGTGTCTTTATCATAGCTGAAGTGAAGAACAATACGATTGCAGATAAACAAACAAGCAAAAATGACACACAAGCATAATGATGTAAAGGACAAAGGCATATATTAGTTCTGTGTAACAAAGCAAAACCAACTTTACTCACCTATCGAGAAGGAAAAAAGCACCTCGGCGTCTTAAGTAAAGTCGGCCACATATTCACAGATTGGAGTTTCCCGAGTCAGTAACTCCTGAGCTAAACGCTGTTACTACACAAAACACGGTTGTAGCTGCGTCTCTACATTACTACGATAGAAAAGAGGTGTTATTTGTGTAGTAACAGCGTTTAGCTCAGGAGTTATTGACTCGGGAAACTCCAATCTGTGAATATGTGGCCGACTTCCTGCTCCTTCAGTTCTCTCCAGCGCTGGAAAGCTGATCCTATATTAACACGTCCTACTTCTTGCCTTATCATAAGTCTTTCTTCACTTTCTTTCTTAGTTTTTATCCTCTATGTCAATGTTAAAACCGCTTTCTGCTAATGTCACACATGCGCACTGAACATTCTCTCCGCACTTATTGACAAGCCCCGCCCCTTTCTGCTCACTGGCTACATGTTAGTTTTGTTTTTATTTTGTTTGGTGGCCCAACACAGTTTTCTGAAGCATTTCTCAAACAACAGAGATCCCACCTTTAAATAATCTACTCAGTTTTAATCAGCTAAAGATCAAATGGTTCTTAATACCTAATTTGGACGTTACTGAAAAATGATTAAGAAATAGAGTTGGACAGAATTTTGACGTTTTCATTCTGTAAGTACCTTAGACTTCTTGGTTGCTTGTTAAAACTGGTATTGACTTTCTGACTGTGTTTGTTTGTGTTTAGGGGAAGTGGAGAAACCTTGTACTCTCGTTCTGGTCGATGACACGGAGCACGAAGAGGTGGAGGAGCTCAGGTTGGTCCTGGGGAGCCCTAAAAGCGAGTCTCCATTCGGGGCGTCTATAGGAGCTCGAAATGAGACACTGGTCAAGATTAAGGATGATGCTGACAGTAAGTCGAGATCTCTGCACTTGTATCTTTCCAGACCGAAGCACCAGAATGGAAAGCAAAAAAGAGAGCATAGTGCTCGTATACCTGGTTGCTTACGGTGTAGTAATATTACTTTCACACACACACACACACACACACACACACACACACAAAAAAAACCCTGGCTATTATGATGCTTATTAGTATGAGGTAAAGGATATTGGGTATATAAATATACTGACAGTATGGATTTCAGTTAATATTCGAGGGACTGTATTCATAAAAAAAATTCTTAGTGCAAATAGTTACTCCTAGTAAGGAAATTCTAAGAAAATTCTTAGAAATGTTGAAGTTTCCCCTTTAAGATTAAAGAGAAGATTCTAGTAAAGATAAAGGTTATTCATTAAGCATCTTAACCCTTAAAGGGTCAAAGGGTTAGGAGTAGTGAGGAGGACTTGTAAGAGGATTAAGCATTTCTTTAGCAGAGGAGAAAATGACAGAGAAAAGGGAAAAGAAATGTGTTGTATATAATATTTAATAATGATAGTGAGGTAATAAGAAGATACAGATTAGATCGTGTGGGGATTATTTTTGTGACCAATCATATTAGAGGTAACATCTCAGACACAGAGCTGAAATGCCATAACAGAAGAAATGTTATAATTTGTCTCTATGACATTTCTGCTCTGTGTCCGAGATGTTCACATTTACATTACATTTATTACATTTATAACATACAGATGTTAGAACATCTGTAATATGATCGGTCAGGAACGTAATCCCTACACGATATAAACTCAAATATCTTAACATAGAGACAAAGCGAAGGCTTAAAATGGACCAGATTTTAAAGCTCTCCTAGTTTTTTATCAGACAACCAATCACAGTCTTCAAAACCATGTGTCACCTAGTAACAGGGTTAAGCCCCGCCTCCTCTTTAAGATAAAAGTTGTATTTTCTTTGCTCAGAGCTGCTCTGAGATCACTGAGTGCTCCTGAATCACTCTTAAGATTCCTAGTTAGACGTTTTACAGCTAAATTAGGAGCTCTCTGAGATCATTCTTACAATCTTTATGAATACCGGTCTTTACTGGTCTACCGGCAAGCTACTTTTTGTCTCATGATCCACACTTTAAGAGCTCTGTATCTGCATTCCTGCCTTATATCAGATCTTAATTTGAGTCCATTTGTGTCCCGAAAGATGAAATGGAAAGGCAATACATGGTGATATACTGTAAGGTTGTATAGTTTTTGTCAAAACATGACTCACATATTTGTTTCCTTAGAATTTAGATCACGATTCTCATTCAGAATTCTCTGACAGGTCACTTTTAACAGTTATTTATTAATTGGGAATTTCATATTCAGTCCATATTATTCAGTACATTAATATTTGTTTAGTCAGACAGGGCAAATTAGTTTCTTTCCACTGCACACGAGCACTCGGTTTGTTTTAAATCTCGCTCTCGGCTCCAGCGCTGTTCTGTTTCTCCTTTTTTTTTTTTTTTTTTTACTTCTGTGCGTTTATGTGGAACAACCTCTATGGTTATTGGTTTCAGCGAATAAGAGGAATAGCAGTAGTCTGTTTTGTCTACCGGTTTCCTGAACGCAAAGGCCGTGTAATCGACCAGATAAGATTGCTTTGAGAACCGAATCGAGATGACAATTTTAATCCGATTTTTAGTATCACGAAAGCGATTGTGAAAAAATCTGAAGCTCATTATGTGCAGTTGGTACCTAAACGGGTTGTTAGTGTTATGTTCCTGGATGAATACCAGTGTAGTGATGCCCCGAGTCAAAGCTCTTTAG
>NC_062528.1:18697293-18862293 GCF_022655615.1 Tachysurus fulvidraco | reverse complement strand
TTGCATGACTGATTTCCAATTTGCACTTCACATCTTCCCCAGATATTGAATTCAAGGAAGGAGAAACTCAACACACAGTGGAAGTCGAGATCCTGTACGACGGCGTGCGTGAAATGAGGGAAGCGTTCATGGTCCACCTGAAACCCGATGAGAACATGGTGGCTGAGATTCAGGTGCTCGCTGAACAGTTTGCACAATTTGCACATTTAATTTAGATTAAGAATTGTTATTTAAAGCTTGAAAGCACATCATATTCTCAACACAGTATAACACTTCGATAAGAAACAAGAATACTTAATGTATTCTTGAACGACCTTTATATCGGCGCTGTCGGGCGGAAACATTGTAGGTCCAAATTTTGTCAATTTCATATTTTTTTCACATATCGATGCTATCGGTCAGTCCCCACGTGGGTCTGTTATTTTTACAAGTTATTAACCAATCTAAAGTCTTGAAAATAGCTTGAGCGCAAATCTCTTAACTCCATTGGACACTTCAACTGTCCACCTCTTCTTCACTCCGCGGGAGAGCTTCGTGGCATATTTCTCCTCAAGAAGAGTCGCAACGAATCAACACATCTTCTGAGGTAAATGTCTTCAAAACACTGGGCTCAAAGAAAAAATATCTTGACCCCCGCTAGTCCTGGTGCTCGACTGAGGACAGGAATTTAGCGCAAGACAATCCACTGCAATGCGGACTAAACCCTGTGCATTGCAGATAAGATACAGCGTTTTTTTTTATTTCCTGAAAAATAACGGTTTTGGAGATACGAGGATTCCGCCCGACGGCGACGATACGTTGGTATGATTTTATATCAAGGCTCATCTCTGGAAAAACAAGGTCCTGTGTAAGTTGATGCTATAGTAACTGTGTAGCTGGAGCTGCTGTTCAATAAAAATAAATCAACGTGTTTGTCAGAAACGATTTGCTAAGCATTTGTCTTTTGTATGTATACAGATGACCAAAGCTATCATCTACATCGAGGAGGGAAACAGTATGGCAGATGTGACGTTCCCCTCTGTGCCAGTAGTCATGTCATTGCTGCATTACGATAACCCGATCGGTGCCCCAGTGAGTCGACCGCCCGCTGGCTACCCAGTCCTCTGTGTCACAGTGGGTATTGATTTATATACTTTGTCACCTGTGTCACGCTGTGTATTAAATTCTATATGCTGTCAGCTGTGTCATGCTGTGTATAAAATTCTACAGTATATGCTGTCAGCTGTGTCATGCCGTGTATTAAATTCTACAGTATATGCTGTCAGCTGTGTCATGCTGTGTATAAAATTCTACAGTATATGCTGTCAGCTGTGTCATGCCGTGTATAAAATTCTACAGTATATGCTGTCAGCTGTGTCATGCCGTGTATTAAATTCTACAGTATATGCTGTCAGCTGTGTCACGCTGTGTATAAAATTCTACAGTATATGCTGTCAGCTGTGTCATGCTGTGTATTGAATTCTGTATCTGTACAGAATGTGGGATCAGTCTTACTGAATCTCACTATATCCTCATCGATGGATTGCTTCATATCATTCTTGCCATTATCTGCGTCACTATCATTCTTGTCGCCATGTGTAGCCTCATCCCTCATGTATATTTTATTTCACCTGACATCTACTGCATATAAGTCTATATTTACGCTGACTACCTTTTCATCTTCATCGCTTGATATCATTCCTGCCATCACTGTCATTGACGTCGCCATGTTATCGCTACCTCATCTGGGGCATCACCGAATGTCATTCTTTATCAGGCTTTATCATGGTCATCAGCGTTGCCATGAGTACCGTATTCACTAACCCCTCACCTCTCACAGTGTATCTTTCTGACATTTGCTCACATATCATACATCACTCAATATGTATTTCACTACATTCTCAGCATCAGTCACCATCACTACCATGTCATCTGTATCACGGTGCCTCACAATAATCTCCATACCTCTGTAAATTAGTAAAAATAAATAAATAAATAAACAAATAATGTTAATGCTAAAGGATTCACGCTCTGATCTTCTAGCCTTTTATCGTGCATAGCTTTCATATCCATATCATTCATTAAAATTCCTATCATGTCAGTTTTCTGATTAGTTATAACCTGTTTATTCTTCAGTTTGATTACTAAAGAGCGTTTTGATGCTAAATGCGCGTTATAGATTCCTTCATTCCTTTTTGTTCATCTTTCTTTCTTTCTTTTCCTTTTTTTTATTTTTTTTTATTTTACTAATGCTACTGGAGTTCCATTGATTTTACTGATGTGAACATTTAGATTCCCGTTGACCCGAAACACTGGATCGGATCCAATCCATTTCGGATTTGACATATTTTCCGATTCGATCCAATCCGGAAATAACTTTAATGAACTATGTTCTTTGCATCGTCCGGTGAGGGTTGTTATTTTTATATACAGCTCATTATGCTGCTTACAGACAATAAAGCAGCAGTAACAGTTTTATGAACTTTTCACAGAGTGCCAGACCATATGTTTTGGCAGAAGGCTTCTTAGCTCTTAAAGTATCTCCCTTTAATTATCTTTCATCCTCTGAAACTTTCATCCTCTGAAACTTGGCTCCGGTTTCTCAGAATATTTTGTCTGTTTTTTTTTTTTCTTTCAGGCTTGCAATCCCAAGTACCCCAACTTCGAGCGCACCGGCTTCATCTGTGCAAGCGAACACATCAACAACACGCTGACCCGTTACCGCTGGCTTGTTAGCGCCCCCGCAGGGCCCGATGGTGTAACCACCCCTATGAGGGAAGTGGACTTTGAGACCTTTTTCACCTCGTCGAAACGCATCACGCTGGACTCTGTGTATTTCCAGGCAGGATCACGTGTTCAGTGCGCAGCCAGGGCGGTGAACTCTAACGGAGAGGAGGGGCTGGAGTTTAGCAGCTCCATCGTCTCCGTCAGTGTGGAGGAGGGTGTGTGCAAAAATAATACCCTTACATACTGCACACAAGACTGGTCAGGATTAAAAAAATCAATCCTAATATAAATAAGACTCTAGCTAGGCTAGTGTGGGTGTATGTCATTTTGTTTGTGTTATCCCAGGAGCTAGACGAATTTAAAAAACACTATAAATTAATAAATTAATCAAAACAACAGGAAGGAAGTAGTGTTTTTAAAAACGAATACTTTTTAAATAACGCTTCCCAAGTTCCTTTGTCCTTGAATACCGTTAAACAAGGCTAATCCATTGCTAACCTTAATCTTTGAAACCTTGTTTTTTTCTGCACATGGCTTTATTCAGTAGTGATTCTTCTGAAAATCCTTTTCAGTCTATGATTAGGTCTAATCTGTGTCCGGGAATCCAGCCCAAGAAGAGCCTCGTGTGGGGAATCTCACTGCTCGTTACAGCACTGTGACCATCAATCGTAGCTCTCGAAAACAATCCAGTGTTTGAGCTTTCTAACATCTCGCTAAACCAATTTGATCTCGACAGTGAAGCTGAACTGAATTGTTGCCGTGGCTGGGTTTGCTTTTAGATGATTGAGTGGAAGCTGATTGTTGTGTGCAGGTCTGTGCCAACCTCGTGTCATAGGCGCTGTAGGAGCTGAGCCTTTCTCAGCTAAACTCCGCTACACCGGGCCAGACGACCGACATCATCCCAACCTCATCAAACTCACCGTCACCATGCCGCACATAGACGGTAAGGAAAATCAGCCTTGTGCGTTATATATAACGGCTTCTGTTTGGTCAGAAGGTGGTGATACATATTCCATAAGATTCAAGTCATTCTACTTGTAAGATAAACCGCAGGTTCATATTAGGAGTGCTCGTTCAAATTTTTGTTGTTTCCATAGTAACAGCTTACACAGATGTGTATGTTGAATGCCCCAAATAATCTGATTAAATTATTAAAAAATGTTATTAAAATGCTAAAGCTTTCTGTAAGGTTTTATGTATTTATGTAGCATTTTAGAAGGAGTCTCCAACGTTGGCACGATCAGAGGTAAAAGTTAATGCGTGTAATATATGAAAAGCTAAATTTACATTTTTTTCGTCTTATTGATTGAGAGAAAGATGAGGAAACGACTGCTGATACATTAAAAATAAGACATTTTAGCAAAGGATAGCTTGAATCTAGTCAAATGTATCAGCAATTTTCTAATAAGATTAAAGTAAACACAATATAAGGATATTAATTATTGACTTTTCCAATAATAACTTACTATATATATATATATATATATATTTTATATAGTGGATAAAATTGAGCAAAAGAGAAGAGGACATTTTTAGCTTTAAAATTTTTAAGAAATAATGTAATTTAATTAATTTTTATTTTTGCTTGTACTCTTGATAGGAAATGTTGAAACATTTGGACTATATTCACAATATTTTAGATACATTTTTTGTTTGTTTTTTTTGCAATGTAGTGGTTATATATCAGAAAATGTATTATTATTATTATTATTGTTGTTGTTGTTGTTGTTATTATTATTATTATTATTATTATTATTATTTCTTTAGCTGTTGTAGCTAGTTTACATACAACAGCTATAGACCTACAGCAAAGAGCTTGTAGACTTTTGTTCATTAGTAAAATAGGATATAAAGCAGCAGATGAATTTAATCAATCAGTTTGACTTTGCTTCATTTGCAAAATCGTAAAGCGTTCGTATAACATACTTATAAATGGCTTTGTTGAGTATAAATGTGCATTTCTCTGTGTTATAGGGATGCTCCCCGTGGTCTCCACTCGTCCTCTCTCCAACTTCGAGCTGACGCTCAGTCCTGATGGAACCCGGGTGGGAAATCATCGCTGCTCCAACCTGTTGGACTACAGCGAAGTCCGTACGCGTCACGGTTTCATCACCTCGGACATCCGTAGCCCCGACGCCATCGGCAGCACGGCGCCTTATCAGTACAGCACTACTTTAAGAGGAGAGAACACGCTACGCTTCTACCGCAACCTTCACCTGGAGGCCTGTCTCTGGGAGTTCATCAGTTATTACGACATGTCCGAGCTGCTTAGTGACTGCGGAGGGTCGATTGGGACAGACGGGCAGGTGAGATGTTTATTTATTTTATTTTTTTTATTCCCTCCCCCTTCCTGTTGCCTTTTGCTCTTGTTGTAGTTAGACTTGCATATAAAGATAGTTATGTCATATTTGCCTATATCCTAAATATAATTTAAACGATACAGGATGTTAGTAAAACGATATGCACTATAACTATAACTAGTTGTATTCTGGCCCTGAAATTAGAACAGAGGTGCTCAGCTCTGTCGTGTTCCTTTTACAAGGTTATACAAACGTACTCAAAAGATTGAAGTTTTTAAATGGCTGTGACTAGTCATAGGAATGACTCTGTAATAGATGTGATTAGTTTTGTCTATAAAGCTAATAACTGAGATCAAGCTTAACCCATAAATCCTGCAACGTTATTAGAGAGTCTAACAGAGTCATCTTTTACAGAAGGCCTGTTGTAACGATGCGACACTTGTCCGTGAATGATTCATTTCAATACCGTTTTATTTGTATTGTATGGCGCTTTTAACAATGAACGTCGTGTCAAAGCAGTTATAGAGAAGGTAAGAACTATAGTACAGAAAGTTCAAGATTAATATTAGAATTATGTTATGTTTAAGTGTGTTTGTATTTATCCCCAATGATCAAGCCTGTGGTGAGGCTTCCCTTAGATGGAAGAGGAAGAAACCTTGAGAGGAACCGGAGTCAAACGGGGAACCTCGTCCTCATCTGGGTGACACTGGAGGGTGTGATTATAAACTGTTATAAACACCAGTGAGTGTTATTATGAATAATGTCCTTTCTACGGTCATACACAATCCGACAAGTGTGTATCGATGAGAAGGTTGTTGTCCTCAAAGACCACACGGAGTTGCCATCTTCTCTTTAAATTTCCAAAATCTTCATGAAGCGGAACACAACTGGAGCTGGAACATCTCAAGATACCTCAGGATGGGTAGAAAAAGATTAACAAGTGAATGTATGTCGTGATGTACTGTAGAGTAACAATGTGAAATCATTCGTACATCTTCAGTAAGTTCTTTATCTGGATATTGGAACCACTTGGGTCCATCCCTGGATGAATTCACACTTTCGTTCAGACCTACTGTGTCTTTTAGTGTAGTCATGTTTTTAGGAGAGAACAGGACAACCCAGAGGAAACTGAGGTACTGTAGTAGTTGATTCCTGATCATCTTAATGCCACCTAATAAGAAAGAAAATGTTATGAAAATAGCAAACTCCTTGATTTTCCTGGCGGAGACTTCCCTGTCGTCCCATGAGCCCCTCTGTTTGCGTTTCCGTGGCTAAAACGGGAATTCACCCTCAATGAACTTTGCGGATGTTTTTTTTTTGTTCTTTTCTACACTCCTTTGTTTTAAAGCTGCATGGTGGCCCCTTAAACCGCTCTCCACACTGGATACACACATGCCTCCACTGGCCGGTCCTTCGCGCTCACCATGGAAACGGCTCCTAATTCTTCTCTCTGCAGTTAATTAATGGAGACGAGTGTCATAAAGGGATGGCTGAGTGCAAAGGCCACGTTGTGTTAGCATAGACCTCATGGCACCGCTATTTCTGCTAGCGTGCCTCTGTCTGCATAAGAAGTGCCACAGAACCGGTCCTGTGCTAATGAATGGATGTGGCGCTGCTCCATACATCATTCTCTAATCATTTCCGCAAGACGGTCGTTTGCTGTACTGAGATTTCAGAAGGCAATATGCAAATGTAGTCTTGAGGTCGTTTTGTGATTGGTAGACTCCGAGCTCCAAGTATGTGTATTGGAAGTACAATCGCAGATTAATGAAGAGTGGAGTCTGAATAAATCAGGTTTTTATCCACCAAGCGTTCAGCAGTGGACGTTTAATAAACTGCTAATAATAAGGTCATGTCACATTATATAACAAAATTACCTCTGTAGATAAATGTATTCATATTGGACAGTTCTAATGTAGAGATATCTCATGTCATTTAAAATATCATTATATCTCATTCAGAAAAAAACATAAGCTTGGTTCATGATTATTATTAATCTAGCCACAATTTTCTACGTTTATCTTTAAATTGAAGTTTGAAAAGTCACTTTATTTAATTCAATTTTATTTTATTTTATTATTTTTTTATTATTAAATACCGAAAGTAAATTTATGTTTTGCTGAATATTTGGACTAACAGGCCATCTAGTGGTGTAGAATTTTCTGTACACATTTCCACATAGACAGAACGATGCGTCAGAGAGCAAAAACGCAGCAATTTCTAATCTCTACATGTTGCAGGTGCTGAACCTTGTGCAGTCGTATGTGACACTGCGTGTGCCGCTCTACGTGTCCTACGTGTTCCACTCTCCGGTGGGTGCTGGAGGCTGGCAGCACTTTGACCTGCAGTCCGAGCTCAGGCTTACCTTCGTCTACGATACGGCCATCCTGTGGAGAGACGGAATCGGCAGCCCGCCTGAGGCCGAGCTTCAAGGTCTAGAGAAACAACTTTGGAAAATATAAAAACAACAAAACTTATGGCTTAATCAGTAACTAATATGAATGAGGTGACGTTGTGAGAAAGAGGAATGCAAGCAGAGCTAACGGGTGTCCGAAAGGGTTAAATGTAATCTTTAATGTGCCACAAAAATGCTAGAATGGAGAAAGACTTGCAGAAGATTTTACTTACAAATGTGAATTTCACATTTTTGTATGTCGCCTATTATTACCATCTATTAAAGAACCACCCATGACATATAACAGGAAATTGCACAATTTTAAATAGAGACATTCATTTTTATAATTAGAATTAAATACGTTACTCTTTGTGTACTTTCAGATTTTCACGTTAGGGGGCGCCACAGCGAATCACCACAGTTTCCACCTAACTCTATCCTCAGCATCCTCTACTCTCACACCAATGAACTTCATGTCCTCATTTAACACATCCATATATCTCCTCTTGGGCCTTCCTCTTGACCTCTTACCTGGCAGTTCCATCTCTGACATCCTTCTACAAATATAACCATCTCCTTCCTCTGTACATGTCCAAACCATCTCAATCTAGTCTCTCTGACCTTGTGCCCAAAACAGACAACCTGAGCTGTCCCTCTGATGTGCTCCTTCCTAATCCTGTCCATCCTCGTCACTCCTAAAGAGAACCTCATCATTCTCATCACTGCTACCTCAATCTCTGCCTCATGTCTTTTCCTCACTGCTACAGTCTCTAATCCATACAGTAGAGCTGCTCTCACTACTGTCTTCTACACCTTTCCTTTGATTCTTCCTGACACTTTTCTCCACCCACTCCAACACGCCTGTACACCTGCCTCTTCAGCACTTTTCCGCACCCACCGTTATAATTAAATATGTTAATTACACCAAATCTATTTTCAGTGTATTTTATAAATATAAATAACCACATGGTGTCATACACACATCATTTAGAAACCTGTTTTCTTGGTATATTTTGTGTTTTTCAGGCTCGCTCTATCCCACCAGCATGCGAATTAACGAACACGGTCGCTTGGTGGTTAACTTCCGCACAGAAGCTCGCTTCAGGGGTCTGTTCGTGACGTCGCACGCCGGTGAGTGTAACATCTGGGAGATCAGATTACATTGATCATTGATTAAATTAAGACTGTTTGATTATTTATTCCTGGCAGGATGTGGAGGTCACTGTGGCTGATTTGATTGAACCGAATATGGCATATACGTGTATATATATATGTCTGTTAGATGTTCGACTGTGAGCTTGTCATCTGTCGAGTCATTGGGTAGTTAGCTTCTACAGACCGTTTCTGTTGAGGAATACCGTCTGTCGAACCTCTGTGAAGCTCCTGCACCAGAAATAGGCTGGAATCTTTAAAAACGTCTCTCTTAAAAAGTTTTCTTTCTTTTTTGCATTCAGACTTTGTTTGCTTTAAACTGCTGCATGCTGCAGACAAAAGGGCTGACAAGTGTGATGCATTGAGAGTGACAGTCACTCATTTCGGTCTTTTGTCACGTTCTCCCGCCACACATTGTATTTCTCACGCAGAAAAACGTACTATTTATCATATATTTAATAAGCCGCAGCGCCCAAAATGTATCTGTCCGCATCGCTGTATCTATGGAACCGGGCAGGAAACAAGCTCGTCTCCCCTGGAGTTCTTAGTCGAGCCTGACACTTATCAGCCAATCAAAAAAAAAGAGGCTGCACAATAGCCAATCAGAAAATAGCACTATAGTATATGGGTAAGAATTAACGCAACAACCAATGAAAAAAAAACATTCATTAGAGAGGGTATTTTCGATGGTTTGAACAAAACCTCAACACGAAACAGCTTGTCTCTGGACGGGCCATTGTCCTCAATCATGACCCTAAAAATGGAATGGAAATGTCACTCTTGCCTGTCTTCAAAACTTGAGAGCCCTGATACAACATATTAAAGTTCAGGAAAAGATAATATCGTATAAAATATGCTAATATCGCATCATCACCATGTGTACTGTAGGAATTTCCTAGGCTGATATCCAAGACACAATACAGTACATTCACAAGCTGTTTTGAGTTGTGCTTGATTTTACGTTTGCGTTTACAGCGAGATATTTACCCGCCTCGTTCTACCGAGAGACTCGTATAAACACGCAAACACGATCTGAATTGCAAGTGTACTGTAGTTGTAGGGAGGAGAAGAATCAGAACTCAATGGTTCATTGGCATTCGTTTACATTTAGAGAAAAGAAAGAGACGGTTCCAGACTGAATTGTAAATTTAAACTTACTGAAGCTGCCGTATCCTCGTATTGTGTCTCTGCAGCATCGCCTCTGACCTCAATGATTATGTGCATGGATCACCCCGGGCTGACCTTTAACCTCAGCCTGGTGAGGAGCGAGCCCACCTACAACCAGCCCATGCAGCAATGGACATTCGTCTCCGACTTTGCAGTCAGTATTTTTCATCTCCCTCAGGCTTAGAGCAGTACCACTGACCTTTAAGTAATATTAAAAATGAGCCCAACATTTATTTGCAATTTATTTACTCAGCTTTGGGTATTTATGAAATACACAGCGATTTGGATTTGCATTTATTTATTTTTTTTAAATGAAACTGTTCTTGCACAGGTGAGAGATTATTCCGGTACCTACACGGTGAAGCTGTTGCCATGTACTGCCTCTCCGAGCCTGGAGTACACACTGCCTCCGGTGTGCAATCCCCGAGAGCCTGTCGCATTTGACCTCGACATCCGCTTCCAGCAGGTCTTTTCAACTCACTTCTCACTACAGCGACATAATCAGAACGAACACGGTTACTGACACACATCACTCCGCTCCATACAGTATGTAGTTCAGCTCTAGTCTAGAGGAAACGATTTCTGCTTAGAAATTCTAGCTGATCGTGCAGCGATGGAGGCTTTATACAGCGATGCCTAATGGTGACAGAACAGATAGGTGTCTAGGTGCTTAGTTTAGGTGTCGTCTGAAATCTGATTGGACGATCACACGCTATTACCCATGCTACTTGCATACTAAGGTACAACAAATAACGGCCATCAATCATGCATTCGATACAGAAAATTTACACGATCGGTTTGTTCGGGTGATAATTTAAGATCGATTATTTTATTTAAAAAAATGTAATTAGTTGATATTAAATTTCAATGTCTCATGTTGCTTACCTAAAGTTTTTTTTTTTTTACAGACACAGGAAGTGTCTGAATACACAAAGTTTATAAATAATTTTAATATGTATGAAATTTTAATCTGAATAAAATGTATGGTGTCAGATTTATTGCACATTTCTGTGTGTGTGTGTGTGTGTGTGTGTGTGTGTGTGTGTGTGTGTGTGTGTGTGTGTGTGTGTGTGTGTAGGTGAGTGACCCTGTAGCTGCAGAGTTCAGCTTGAACACACAGATGCTGTTACTCTCAAAGAAGACTCTGTGGTTGTCTGACGGCTCCATGGGATTTGGGCAGGAGAGCGACACTGCGTTCTCTGAGGGTATAAAAGTGCACAACGTATCACACTAATCTCGTCATGTCTAAATCCAGGGCTAAAACAGTTTTCAGATTTTTTATTTTAATCATAAAATGCATTTAGATGCCTTCATTTTTCTTCATACTGGAACACAAATGTGTAATGGTGAACTGTGAACAAACAGAATCCTGTATTTGTGGTGTTAGAGATGTCACACTGCTCATACTTCACCTGGGGTTAACAATTAATCCTGAGTCTTCATAATCTGATGCTTCACATTGTACATTCCTAAACTCTGGATTAACCTTTCTTTTTTTTTTAAAGAGGTTAATCCATATTCATATTTACATATTTACGCATCAACAAGCATGATTAGTTAAATCCAACTAAGGAGCATGCAGGGGGTGACGTGTGGGTGGTATTGGGAATGGGTTTGGGGGTGTGGGTGGTCTGGGGGCTGGTTGTGTGGTGATGGGGCTGAAGTCTCAACACTTTCTGATCTCAAAAAAAAAATTTAACACAAAGGACAGTTCTGCGTTTTTTCACCCAAACAGATAATGCTGTTTTTCACAACTTTGTAATGTTTTTGTCCTGTCGATCGACCTGTCCGACTTCTCTTTGTTAAATAAACCGACATCCAGTTTGTCCTGAACAGACTTTTCCTGAACAAAGCTGTAAAAATAAAACCGTCTCCTCTTCACGCTGATTGACGTGTTTTCCGTCAGCGCCTGACATCCCCCCTCCCCCCCCATGCTGGAAATACTGTTTAAACAACACCCAGAGTTCCTGTGACTGTACAAATCAGGTGAAATGAGGCATGTGCTGTTCAGTTTCTGATTGTGTGTCTGCTAAGCATCAGGCAGCAACACCTCATGTACATGTACAGGTTTGGCTTTGGGGTACAAATCAGTGTTTACCCCACTTCGAAATGACAAGTTGGAAATGTTCCTCTAGCCCAGGGTTAGAAGCAGGGTATAGGACGATAAGGGATGATAACCCGGGGTTATGCTCAGTGTGAAATGCCCTTTAGTTATCAGTAAAAAAACACAGGACGGTATGAAGCAACGAGAGAGAAACATGCCCTAGATTTCGTCTCTACTTGTGGTGATATTTTTTAGGCACATCTGTAACACATCTGCAGATTATTTTCGTAGACTAAGAACACATTGTATAATTAAGGGTCAAATTACATAAAAAACAGACAACAGAACACATTTGTATTGGTTTTATTTATTTATATATATATGAATAGAATGAGAACTTGATTGGGAAACTATTTGGCACAATTTTTTTATTACATTAAGAAATCTGGCCCATCAAATGATGCACTTTAAATTTGCTCAGAGTTTATATGACACAGAACCTAAATGATGAAATTATCCAATGACAAAATTTGTTATAAATGTAGTACAGGCTCTATTAGGGACTACATACTGTATATATGTTTTGGAAATCCCCAACCATTATGAGTTTTTGGAAGAAAGTGCTGCATTTTCTTTCCATATTGTTAATAGTTGATGTGCCTTTATTCTCAGGTTTATGTTTGCTAGTAGATTATGTTAAAGAGATGGAGCTGCCAAGTAAGAGGTCAAGAGGAGATATATGGATGTGTTAAAAAGAGGACATGAGGTGTGAGAGTAGAGAATGGAATCGGATGATTTGCTGTGGCGCCCCCTAATGGGAAAATCGGAAAGTACATGAAGAGTAACATAGTTAATTCTAATTATAAAAGTTAATGTCTGTATATTAAAATTGTGCAATTTCCTGCTATATTCCATGGGTGGTTCTTTAATAGATGGCAATAATGGGTGACATACAGAAATGTGAAATTCACATTTGTAAGCAAAATCTTCTTTAAGTCTTTCTCCATTCTAGCATTTTTGTGGCACATCAAATATTGACATTTCTGGCATTTAACAGATGCTCTTATCCAGAGTGACTTACACTTTATACAATTGAGTAAATTAAGGGTTAAGGGCCTTGCTCAGGGGCCCAGCTCTTGCACCCTGGTGGATCTGGGAACTGTTAATCCTTTATTACCCACCCATGCCTTTCCTCCCCCACTTCTAAAGCAATGCTATTATATTTTCTGTTCATAATTGAATAATAATAAAAAAAAAAAAGTCATTTAAAAAAAAACAACACAAAAACCCAGAATGAATCACAACCTGGCTGCTACACGAGCTTGCATGAAGTCGACTCAGTCACAGTAAGGATGTCTGTGTGGGATTAGTGCAGTATCAGCTGTACGCTTTAATTAGATTGGTATCTGTATGGAATCAGAAACAGATTGCTGCGTCACTAGAACACATACAGATCGTGTGCCAGGATGATATTGAGGCGGACTTCATTTTCACACGGAATGGAAAATGTTCTCAAAATTGGATTAGATGCAATTTAACATTTAACAAAAAGAAGGAATCGAGCCGTAAACGAGCTTGAGTAACTATTAAAAATATATCGTTTGTCTGACATCATCAGGTGACATAGTCTACGGCCGTGTTATGGTGGATCCTGTGCAGAACCTCGGAGACTCCTTTATCTGCAACATCGAGAAGGTGTTCCTGTGTACGGGGGCAGATGGCTATGTGCCAAAGTACAACCCTGACAACTACGAGTATGGCTGTTTAGCAGATGCTGCATCACTTCTCTACAGGTTCAAGATCATTGTAAGCAGATTTGATCTATAACTGATAACAGCATCAGTAAAATCACTGCAGTATACCGATTTAAACAGATCGGTCAGAATGTGTTGAGTATTTTCTTTAGTTTTCTCTGACAGTAGTGCTAACAAACGCAATTCATAGCACTGCACTTCCTCTGATGTGTTCGGTAACTTGTGTACACAGAGACTTGTCTATTGAACACTACATATACTCTAACCCTGATAATAAACTGAGTAAAACAGTATGTTAATGTATAACCGTAGATACGATATGGTGTAGTATGTGTTATTATGTGTTATGTGTTTGTTTAACATTACTGGTAAGAGTTGACAATATAAGCGTGTTCATAACCCTTGGAAATTAATATAAGTACTCTACTCTAATCTGCTGTACTCTAATCGGCTTTACTCTAATCTACTGTAGTCAATCCTAATCTAATGTACTCTAATCTGCTGTACTCTTCTCTGCCATACTCTAAATCTACTGTAATCTACTCGAATCTACTCTACTATACTGTAATTCACTATGCCCACTCCACTCTAATCTACTGTACTCTAATCTAATATACTCAATACTACTGTGCTCTACTGTACTCTGATCTACTGTAGTTTAATCTACTTTAATCGACTTCATTCCAGTCTACTCCACTCTAATCTACTCTACTCTCATCTACTTTACTCCACTATAATCTATCTAATCTACAGTACTCTAATCTACTGTAGTTTAATCTACTTTAATCGACTTTACTCCACTATTATCTAATCTACAGTACTCCAATCTATTGTACTCTACTCCACTATAATCTAATCTACAGTACTTCAATCTACTGTACTCTACTCCACTGTAATCTACTCTACTCCACTCAAAACTACTCTACTCTCATCTGCTTTACTCCACTCTTATCTACTTCACACTAATCTACTGTACTCTAATCTGTTGTAATCTAATCTGCTGTACTCTGCTGTACTCTACTCCACTATAATCTAATCTACAGTACTCAAATCTACTGTACTCTACTCCACTATAATCTAATCTACAGTACTCAAATCTACTGTACTCTACCCCACTATAATCTACTCTACTCCACTCAAAACTACTCTACTCTCATCTGCTTTACTCCACTCTAATCTACTTCACACTAATCTACTGTACTCTAATCTGTTGTAATCTAATCTGCTGTACTCTGCTGTACTCTACTCCACTATAATCTAATCTACAGTACTCAAATCTACTGTACTCTACTCCACTATAATCTAATCTACAGTACTCAAATCTACTGTACTCTACCCCACTATAATCTAATCTACAGTACTCAAATCTACTGTACTCTACTCCACTATATTCTAATCTACAGTACTCAAATCTACTCTACCCCACTATAATCTAATCTACAGTACTCAAATCTACTGTACTCTACTCCACTATATTCTAATCTACAGTACTCAAATCTACTCTACCCCACTATAATCTAATCTACAGTACTCAAATCTACTGTACTCTACCCCACTATAATCTAATCTACAGTACTTCAATCTACTGTACTCTACTCCACTATAATCTACTCTACTCCACTCAAAACTACTCTACTCTCATCTGCTTTACTCCACTCTAATCTACTTCACACTAATCTACTGTACTCTAATCTGTTGTAATCTAATCTGCTGTACTCTGCTGTACTCTACTCCACTATAATCTAATCTACAGTACTCAAATCTACTGTACTCTACCCCACTATAATCTAATCTACAGTACTCAAATCTACTGTACTCTACTCCACTATATTCTAATCTACAGTACTCAAATCTACTCTACTCCACTATAATCTAAGCTACAGTACTTTAATCTACTGTACTCTACTCCACTATAATCTAATCTACAGTACTCAAATCTATTCTACTCCACTATATTCTAATCTACTGTACTCTAATCTACTCTACTCCACTATAATCTAATCTACTCTAGTTGAATCAATTTCTCTCCACTCTACTCCACTCCACACTAACCTACTGTACTCTAATCTACACTACTCTAATCTACCATACTCTATTACTGTATAGTGTACTCATCTAGTTTTTCTATTTATTCTGATCTACTGTACTCAAATCCACTGTAGTCTATTCTACCGATGCTTGTACACTTGTAAAGTCAAGAAATGATTAGGATTTTTTATTTTATTTCTATATTTTTTTAGTTTATAGCAAAACAAAGATTTTTTTTTTTTTTTACAGGACAAAGCTCAGCCAGAGACTCAGGCTAGAGCATTTGGGAGTGTTAGCTTTAACGCTTTCCTGGCAGTTGATGACCCGGAAGCTTTGACACTAGTGAGGCAGCCCGGTTCAGACGGCTTTAGGTTGGACTCTGCACCACTGTTTCAGGTAAGTCATCGGTCCAACAGTAAACACATTACAAAAGACATTTTACAATGAGTTCTTCCTAGCGTGTCTCAACTGTCTCTATGGGGAGACACTAGCTAGCTCTATTAGCTAGTGAATTAAACATCAAAGTATTAGCAGTAATACAGTTTAATTAACTAGTTAGCTCTAATATCTTTAGCTTATTACAGTTTTCTTTTTAATTGCATTGTTAATACTGAAGCCATGTTTTCACAACTCTTCCTACATAAATCCTGGACAAACATTTCATCTTATTCAAAACTTGCTCAATCCTATAAATCAATTCATACAAGTCTCAGAATAAGCTCGTTCGACCAAAACACTGGCAACAATTCTCAATCGGAAAGCATAACACTGCCACTCGTAACACACTGAACTGAACTCGCTGCTGTTAGTGTTTTTAGGTTGGTGTAGGCTTTTGATTTCTTTGAATGATTTTGTCACATCAATCAGTAGTTCATGATAGAATAAGAACGTCTTTTTTTTTTTTTTTTTTTTTGTGAGAAAGCAGTGGAAAATCATTCCCGGTTTCGTCAGTTTCGCTGACTTTGAAGAGTTTTGACAACGTGACTTCAGTTGTGACACTGCAACTATGACACAATGTAACACTGCATGTTAGCAATTGAAAGAAAAAAAACTCAGTAAATGTTTTTATTTTAAACAATTATTAACTGTCAGTGTTGTTCTGTGCTTCTTTTTGTAGGTAGCTGCAGGCAGGGAGTGGTACATCCACACCATATACACTGTCCGCTCCAGAAACAACGCAAACCGAGGCATCGGAAAAAGGAGTGTGGAGTACCATCACGTCACGCAGCACCACTCCTCACGTTCCAGAAGGTCTGTCAGCAGCGTTCCGGCTTTGGCTGAGGAGATCGGGGAGGAGAACGAGCGAGGAACCAACATCCTGCACGTGGCTCTGGAGCGCAGCACCCAGCACCAGCTACGACCCAAAGTCAACATCCAGAGCGTAGTTGTTACCACAGGGTCCAAGCCACAAGACATCGAGGACAACGACATGATAATGATCGTAGGGATTTTAGTCGGTCTCATCTTGACTGTTGTTTTGCTCGTGCTTGTGTTTTTAGTGGTGCGTTCCAGGAACGAGAAGGAGAAAATCAACGAGCCTCCGAAGGTCTCCAGCAGCACAGAGCCCATGATGACGCACAGCTTTGACAATAACGACAGCTCAGAGGTGTGACCGTATTTTGCAGACGCTCATTAGAACTGTTTTGCAAGTGCTTCTTATTTAAGTATTAATACTTGAAGTGACTGAAGAGAGTTTGACTGTCTTGCACAAACTCATAGATGAGGTCAGCTTAGTTCAAGTGACGCTGTCTCGAGTCTGTTAGGATCATCTTGGAGCTCAGATATTGGCTCTCTTCAGGTGTTTGCTTCTCCCAAGACTCTGGAAGCACTTTTTGTTTCCTCTGTTTAACAATTTTTAAGGAAGACTTGAAGCCAGGTTTTAGCAAACGAGGCGCTTATGTGTAATACTGCTTGGACCATTGTCTTTTTTTTTTATTATTAATTATTATAAATATTATTTTTGCATTCAAAGGTGCTAGACACTCTCCTGGCCATCAGGCTAAGGAGTTGAGCTGAATTAAGAGTGTTTTTTTTTTTTCTTCATTCATTGGTTGGTTTATTCATTCGTTTGTAAAGAATCGTTATTGTTCTATCACATTATATTATCACTTTTTATTACAGCATTACAGGATTTTTTTTTTTTACAATATTATTTTTTAGTTTGTATACAACATTTAAAACCTTTTCCTTTATAAATGCAGTACAGTACAAACTTTTTCAAAATCACCTCTTCACTATGGGTTGTTTGAGGCTTGGTTTATCAAGCGTACATTCTCTGTATAATATTGTAAATTTCAGAATTTGAAAGAAGTGTGAATGAGTTTTAGGTACCGTAGTAGTGTCTTTTCTACGTCTTGGTCCCTGACTGACTGCAATCATTTGCTGGTATTGAACATGGTATGATTAGATTACAGTGTGTGAATCCGCAAGACAGATGTTTTTCATTAGTCTGCTGAAATGGGATGTGGTAGCTCAGTGGTTAAGGCGTTGGGCTACTGATTGGAAGGTCATGAACCCCAGGTCCACCAAGTTGCAACTGCTGGGCCCCCTGAACAAGGCCCTTCACCCTCGGTTGCTCAGTTGTAAGTCACTCTGGATTAGGATGTCTGCTAAATGCATTAATAATGTAAATAGTACATGGTACATCCTAAATGTTTAGAACTTGACGGAATCAGATAATTTACCCAATTTATACCTTACGAAGGAGTCATTACAACATTATAATGATCATGATTAACATGACACATATATGTGACATATAACACCGTTACTGTATTTAATGACATTATTATTATTATCCAATCAAGTGAATCTAGCATGTTCTTGGGTAATTAGCGGTTCGCAAGACTACAGTAAGTAAAGGCTAAATTGGCAAGCCTGTTCATGTTAAAAAGCTGGAAAAACAAACTAAATTTACATTTACGGCATTTGGCAGACACTCTTATCCAGAGCGACTTACATTTATCTCATTTATACAGCTGAGCAATTGAGGGTTAAGGGCCTTGCTCAGGGGCCCAGGAGTGACAGCTTGGTGGCCCTGGGATTTGAACTCATAAACTTCTGATCAGTAGTCCAACACCTTAACCACTGAGTTACCACATCCCCACAATTATTTTTTTAATTGAATTATTTGAATGTTTGTATGTTGCGTTAGCCAATCATCTTTAACGCTTGCAGTATTTTAGCAGTGTATTTTCGATCATAATCGAAAATTCAGTCAGCTGTATTAACTGCTGAATAGTGAAGTGTGTCCTACTATTTGGACACATTTTTAACATCAGTGATTTGTTTATTTTGAGGATTTTGCACACACACACACACACACACACACACACACACACACACACACACACACACACACACACACACACACACACAGGTCATTGAGGTACTTTCTATACACTAAATGCTTACACTGGAGTTGGGTTTTTGTTTTTGGTAGTGTACACTGTGTTAGCCGTTGTAGGAAAATAATCAACAACAACCCGGTGTGATGCGGCTCAACAGGATGTGGGGTTAACTTGACCACCGTGAAGTTAAATCTTTTCCAATAACAACTCATCCTAAACAATGTAAACATAGTTTACAGTTAAACAGTTCGAGCATCAAACCAAACCGATTCCTGGTATCATTTATGTATTAACAGTTAATTACTACAACATCTAAAACAGGGCATTATAGGTAATATAAGTGTTTTCTTTACCACCAAGGAGAAAAGAAGACCAAGTTAGATTGATTCATTATGTTCTGGTGTTTGGGATGCAGATGATGAGTTTGGCTGAATGTTCGTTCAGTGAATTCTATAATATATTAATTCTAGCATTTGGGACACAGGCTAAATCTCAGTTTATTGGTGTTTTGGATTCCATTTAATCACATCTGCTTTTTGGTTCACCTTAAATGTATTACATATGAAAATGTGCATTTCTATGACTGTTTATTTATTGTTACATAGTCAGTGCAGTAAATCTTTTCTCACTTAACAGCCTCATTCTCATCCTGTACACTTATTCGTCATATTTATTAGTCTGATCTTGACAGCGTATCACTTTTTTTTTAATGCTATGCAAATTAATTCACAGTATGTTTGACAATAGCGTGCAGGATTTTGCTTATTTTCTTTGTTTTCTTTGTTTACCGTCTTTATGAATCTGGTTTTCATGACCTTCCTGGATGCAGTTCACAAAGAAGTGAATAAGAAAAATTTGTCTATGTAAATAAGAAATTGCATAGAAATGTTTTTGGGTATGGTCAGTGTTAATAGATGACGATGATCTGTACGTATTCATGATTTACGAACACTGTATTTGTTCTATTAAAAAAAAAATAAAAAAAATTTAAGTGTGCTCCTTTCAGTAACTTTGCCACTTGTCAAATATGTAAGCAATGGCAGTTAAATAAACATTATATTTTGGCGGTGTTTTTCTTTTCTTTAGATAAACTGATAGTAAAGGTTGCTAATGTATCCCGTCTCCTATGATCCGTTTACTTAAAGGTGGGGTGCACGATGTTTGAAAGCCAATGTTGACATTTGAAATCACCAAAACAAACATGCCCCTAACCCAAATAGGTGTCACCCCTGTTTTGATAGCTCCGCCCCACACATACATACGCAACTTAGGCAACTATTATGGCGGAACCTGCTGGGGCAGCTGGCCAAGGGGATATTTTTATCAGTAAATGAACTCGATGAGTAATACTATGGTAATGCAAATGTGTTTTTGTAGTACTGTGTGTTGTACCCTGAAAAGTTTAGCTCCGTTTCACGCGGAAGTCGACGTTCAGCACCTAGAACCCGAGGTAGAGGTAACGGCAGGTATCCGCCATGTCAATGTATCAATCGCTTTCTGCTAATGTCACACATGCGCACTGAACACTCTTTCCGACGCATATTGACAAGACACGCCCCTTTCTGCTAATTGGCTACACGTTTGTTTCGTTTGTCAGTTTTCCGAAGCATTTTTCAAACATCGGAATGTATAACACTCCACTAATAATTTATGGTTTTGATGTTAACACACATTTGTTCTATCGATCTCTTTTTGCTACTGATATTGAACTAGGAAAACACTCCTTCTTTAAACTGAACTTACTGTAAAATTGATGAAAGCTGTATAAAAGCACTGGATGTATACAGCTCAGATTTAATAGCTTTATTGATCTAGCATCGCACTCCCATCTACCGGCTTGCTTCACTGTTTCCTTTTATATTTATTATTTACTTACAAAGGAATGAAATATAATGTGTGATGTGTACAAAGGCAGGCAGCAGCTTGGGTGGATATAATAGCGCAGTATAATGGTACAGTGTAGTGGAAAGATATGGTGTTATGTAGTATACTATGCAGTTCTGGAAATGAGAGTCTCAGCTCAGGAGTTTGACTTCCTAAACTTCCTAATGCAAAGTGAACTCCTGAGAATGTGCAGTTTTCACTCCGTGTGTTAACCAGATAAGACTGAAAAATTTGAAACTTTCAGAGCTTTACAAATTTGCCAGTGTGTTAATGATGACAACAATTAAATAGATGTGCACTTAGTTTAGTCACATGAAGCTCTACTATTGTGTGGTACTATGCTGCATTATAGTGTTTTTTATTTATAAAAGTGGTAAAGGCTAAGATTTCCCTGCTAGTCTATAGTTTACTATACACTAATATGATTCCATATCTCAGATTTGGAGTGTGGTAGGATAAGTGCCTTACTGTGTTAATCTTGACTACCTTAGCATGCAGACTGAATTTGGTGAAGGTCCATGATTATAAATTTTTCACCCAAAAACAGTGGTAAGGCATTAGCCTATGTTTTTTTTGGCAAAAATGTTCATATTCTCTGATCTCTGACCAGATTCAAACTATGAGTTCAAGTCAAACACATTAGTGTATTTATTTCCATCTAATCATGCTCCAGATTGGAGACTCCTATTTCCATACTAGACTATAATGTACTTTACTACTATAGACAATGTTTTATCTCACTTCTGGACTGTAATAAGATGAAATTTAGTTTAGATTTATTTAGTTTTGACCACCGTAATGCAGAGGTGAAGATAGCATCATATTTCTCGCCAGAAAAAAAGTACAGTTTAGTGTAGTGTAGCACAGTACAGTACAGTATAGTATAGTGTGGTACAGTATAGTGTAGTAGAGTATAGTACAATACAGTACAGTGTAGTGTATATTATAGTACAGTATAGTATAGTATAGTACAATACAGTACAGTGTAATGTTGTATAGTATAATACAGTATAGTATAGTACAATACTGTATAGTATAGTATAGTACAGTATAGTACAATACAGTACAGTCTAGTGTTGTATAGTATAATATAGTATAGTATAGTATAGTACAATACAGTGTAGTGTAGTGTTGTATAGTATAGTATAGTATAGTACAATACAGTACAGTGTAGTGTTGTATAGTATAATACAGCACAGTGTAGTATAGTATAGTACAGTATAGTGTTGTATAGTATAGTATAGTATAGTATAGTATAGTACAATACAGTGTAGTGTTGTATAGGATAATACAGTATAGTATAGTACAGTATAGTGTTGTATAGTATAGTATAGTATAGTACAATACAGTGCAGTGTAGTGTTGTATAGTATAATGTAGTATAGTATAGTACAATACAGTACAGTGCAGTGTTGTATAGTATAATACAGTATAGTGTAGTATAGTATAGTATAGTACAATACAGTACAGTGTAGTGTTGTATAGTATTATTCAGTATAGTACAGTATAGTACAATACAGTACAGCGTAGTGTTGTATAGTATTATTCAGTATAGTACAGTATAGTACAATACAGTACAGTGTAGTGTTGTATGGGATAATATAGTATAGTATAATACAGTATAGTACAGTATAGTACAATACAGTACAGTGTAGTGTTGTATAGTATAGTATAGTATAGTATAGTACAATACAGTACAGTTCAGTGTTGTATAGTATAATACAGTATAGTATAGTATATAACATTTTAGTATACTACAATACAGTACAGTGTAGTGTTGTATAGTATAATACAGTATAGTATAGTACAGTATAGTATAGTACAATACCGTATAGTACAGTACAGTATAGTATAGTATAATACAGTATAGTACAGTATAGTACAATACAGTACAGTGTAGTGTTGTTTAGTATAGTATAGTATAGTACAGTATAGTACAATGTAGTGTTGTATAGTATAATACAGTATAGTATAGTATAGTGTACAATAGTACAGTATAGTATAGTACAATACAGTACAGTGTAGTGTTGTATAGTATAGTATAGTACAATACAGTACAGTGTAGTGTTGTATAGTATAGTACCATACAGTACAGTGTAGTGTTGTATAGTATAATGCAGTATAGTGTAGTATAGTACAGTATAGTGCAATACAGTACAATGTAGTGCTGTATAGTATAATACAGTATAGTATAGTATACTATAGTACAGTATAGTACAGTACAATACAGTACAGTGTAGTGTTGTATAGTATAATACAGTACAGTGTAGTATAGTGCAGAGTACAATGTAGTGTTGTATAGGATAATACAGTACAGTATAGTATAGTATAGTATAGTATAGTATAGTATAGTACAATTCAGTACAGTATAGTGTTGTATAGTATAATACAGTATAGTACAATACAGTACAGTGCAGTGTTGTATAGTATAATACAGTATAGTATATAACATTTTAGTATAGTATATAACATTTTAGTATAGTACAATACAGTACAGTGTAGTTTTGTATAGTATAATACAGTATTGTATAGTATAGTACAGTATAGTATAGTACAATACTGTATAGTATAGTACAATACAGTACAATGTAGTTTTGTATAGTATAAAACAGTATAGTATAGCACAATACAGTATAGTGTAGTGTTGTATAGTATAGTATAGTATAGTATAGTATAGTATAGTATAGTATAGTATAGTATAGTACAGTATAGTATGGTATAGTATAGTATAGTATAGTATAGTATAGTACAATACAGTACAGTGTATTGTTGTATAGTATAATACAGTATAGTACAGTATAGTATAGTATAGTACAATACAGTACAATGTAGTGTTGTATAGTATAATACAGTATAATATAGTAAAGTATACTATAGTACAGTATAGTGTTGTATAGTATAGTACAATAGTATATTGTATAGTATAGTACAATACAGCATAGTGTAGTGTTGTATAGTATAATACAGTATAATACAGTATAGTATAGTACAATACAGTACAGTGTAGTGTTGTATAGTATTATTCAGTATAGTACAGTATAGTACAATACAGTACAGTGTAGTGTTGTATGGGATAATATAGTATAGTATAATACAGTATAGTACAGTATAGTACAATACAGTACAGTGTAGTGTTGTATAGTATAGTATAGTATAGTATAGTACAATACAGTACAGTTCAGTGTTGTATAGTATAATACAGTATAGTGTAGTATAGTATAGTATAGTACAATACAGTACAGTGTAGTGTTGTATAGTATAATACAGTATAGTATAGTACAGTATAGTATAGTACAATACCGTATAGTACAGTACAGTATAGTATAGTATAATACAGTATAGTACAGTATAGTACAATACAGTACAGTGTAGTGTTGTTTAGTATAGTATAGTATAGTACAGTATAGTACAATGTAGTGGTGTATAGTATAATACAGTATAGTATAGTATAGTGTACAATAGTACAGTATAGTATAGTACAATACAGTACAGTGTAGTGTTGTATAGTATAGTATAGTACAATACAGTACAGTGTAGTGTTGTATAGTATAGTACCATACAGTACAGTGTAGTGTTGTATAGTATAATGCAGTATAGTGTAGTATAGTACAGTATAGTGCAATACAGTACAATGTAGTGCTGTATAGTATAATACAGTATAGTATAGTATACTATAGTACAGTATAGTACAGTACAATACAGTACAGTGTAGTGTTGTATAGTATAATACAGTACAGTGTAGTATAGTGCAGAGTACAATGTAGTGTTGTATAGGATAATACAGTATAGTATAGTATAGTATAGTATAGTATAGTATAGTATAGTATAGTACAATACAGTACAGTATAGTGTTGTATAGTATAATACAGTATAGTACAATACAGTACAGTGCAGTGTTGTATAGTATAATACAGTATAGTATATAACATTTTAGTATAGTATATAACATTTTAGTATAGTACAATACAGTACAGTGTAGTTTTGTATAGTATAATACAGTATCGTATAGTATAGTACAGTATAGTATAGTACAATACTGTATAGTATAGTACAATACAGTACAATGTAGTTTTGTATAGTATAAAACAGTATAGTATAGCACAATACAGTATAGTGTAGTGTTGTATAGTATAGTATAGTATAGTATAGTATAGTATAGTATAGTATAGTACAGTATGGTATAGTATAGTATAGTATAGTATAGTATAGTATAGTATAGTACAATACAGTACAGTGTATTGTTGTATAGTATAATACAGTATAGTACAGTATAGTATAGTATAGTACAATACAGTACAATGTAGTGTTGTATAGTATAATACAGTATAATATAGTAAAGTATACTATAGTACAGTATAGTGTTGTATAGTATAGTATAGTACAATACAGCATAGTGTAGTGTTGTATAGTATAATACAGTATAATACAGTATAGTATAGTACAATACAGTACAGTGTAGTGTTGTATAGTGTAATACAGTACAGTGTAGTATAGTATAGTACAATACAGTGTAGTGTTGTATGGGATAATACAGTATAGTATAGTACAGTATAGTGTTGTATAGTATAGTACAGTATAGTGTAGTACAGTACAATACAGTACAGTGTATTGTTGTATAGTATAATACAGTATAGTACAGTATAGTATAGTGTAGTATAGTACAATACAGTACAATGTAGTGTTGTATAGTTTAGTATACTATAGTACAGTATAGTATAGTATAATACCGTACAGTGTAGTGTTGTATAGTATAATACAGTATAGTATAGTATAGTACAATACAGTACAGTGCAGTGTTGTATAGTATAATACAGTACAGTGTAGTATAGTATAGTACAGTATAGTGTTGTATAGTATAGTATAGTACAGTGTAGTGTTGTATAGGATAATACAGTATAGTATAGTACAGTATAGTGTTGTATAGTGTATAGTATAGTATAGTATGGTATAGTATAGTACAATACAGTACAGTATAGTGTTGTATAGTATAATACAGTATAGTACAATACAGTACAGTGCAGTGTTGTATAGTATAATACAGTATAGTATATAACATTTTAGTATAGTATATATCATTTTAGTGTAGTACAATACAGTACAGTGTAGTTTTGTATAGTATAATACAGTATAGTATAGTATAGTACAGTACAGTATAGTATAGTACAATACTGTATAGTATAGTACAATACAGTACAATGTAGTTTTGTATAGTATAATACAGTATAGTATAGTACAGTATAGTATAGTACAATACAGTACAGTGTAGTGTTGTATAGGATAATATAGTATAGTATAGTACAATACAGTACAGTGTAGTATTGTAGAGTATAGTATAGTATAGTATAGTACAGTATAATATAGTAAAGTATACTATAGTACAGTATAGTGTTGTATAGTATAGTATAGTACAATACAGTACAGTGTAGTGTTGTATAGTTTAGTATACTATAGTACAGTATAGTATAGTATAATACCGTACAGTGTAGTGTTGTATAGTGTAATACAGTATAGTATAGTACAATACAGTACAGTGCAGTGTTGTATAGTATAATACAGTATAGTATAGTACAGTATAGTGTTGTATAGTATAGTATAGTATAGTACAGTATAGTATAGTACAATACAGTACAGTGTAGTGTTGTATAGGATAATATAGTATAGTATAGTACAATACAGTATAGTGTAGTATTGTAGAGTATAGTATAGTATAGTACAGTATAATATAGTAAAGTATACTATAGTACAGTATAGTGTTGTATAGTATAGTATAGTACAATACAGTACAGTGTAGTGTTGTATAGTTTAGTATACTATAGTACAGTATAGTATAGTATAATACCGTACAGTGTAGTGTTGTATAGTGTAATACAGTATAGTATAGTACAATACAGTACAGTGCAGTGTTGTATAGTATAATACAGTATAGTATAGTACAGTATAGTGTTGTATAGTATAGTATAGTATAGTATAGTACAATACAGTGCAGTGTAGTGTTGTATAGTATAGTATAGTACAGTATAGTATAGTACAAAACAATACAGTACAGTGTATTGTTGTATAGTATAATACAGTATAGTACAGTATAGTATAGTGTAGTATAGTACAATACAGTACAATGTAGTGTTGTATAGTTTAGTATACTATAGTACAGTATAGTATAGTACAATACCGTACAGTGTAGTGTTGTATAGTATAATACAGTATAGTATAGTACCATACAGTAGAGTGCAGTGTTGTATAGTATAATACAGTACAGTGTAGTGTTGTATAGGATAATACAGTATAGTATAGTATAGTATAGTGTAGTATAGTACAATACAGTACAATGTAGTGTTGTATAGTTTAGTATACTATAGTACAGTATAGTATAGTATAATACCGTACAGTGTAGTGTTGTATAGTATAATACAGTATAGTATAGTATAGTATAGTATAGTATAGTATAGTATAGTACAATACAGTGCAGTGTAGTGTTGTATAGTATAGTATAGTATAGTATAGTATAGTATAGTATAGTATAGTACAAAACAATACAGTACAGTGTATTGTTGTATAGTATAATACAGTATAGTACAGTATAGTATAGTGTAGTATACTATAGTACAGTATAGTATAGTACAATACTGTACAGTGTAGTGTTGTATAGTATAATACAGTATAGTATAGAACAATACAGTAGAGTACAGTGTTGTATAGTATAATACAGTACAGTGTAGTGTTGTAAAGGATAATACAGTATAGTATAGTACAGTATAGTGTTGTATAGTGTATAGTATAGTATAGTATAGTACAATACAGTACAGTGCAGTGTTGTATAGTATAATGCAGTATAATGCAGTATAGTATAGTACAGTGTAGTATAGTACAGTGTAGTATATTATAGTACAATACAGCACAGTGTAGTGTTGTATAGTATAATACAGGTTAGTGTAGTATAGTATAGTATAGTACAATACAGTACAGTGTAGTGTTGTATAGTATAATATAGTATAGTACAGTATAGTATAGTATAGTACAATACAGTACAGTGTAGTGTTGTATAGTATAGTATAGTACAGTACAATACAGTACAGTGTATTGTTGTATAGTATAATAGAGTATAGTACAGTATAGTATAGTATAGTATAGTACAATACAGTACAATGTAGTGTTGTGTAGTATAGTATACTACAGTACAGTATAGTATAGTACAATACCGTACAGTGTAGTGTTGTATAGTATAATACAGTATAGTACAGTACAATACAGTACAGTGCAGTGTTGTATAGTATAATACAGTACAGTGTAGTATAGTATAGTACAGTATAGTACAATACAGTACAGTGTAGTGTTGTTTAGGATAATATAGTATAGTATATAACATTTTAGTATCGTATATACCATTGTAGTATAGTACAATGCCGTACAGTGTAGTGTTGTATAGTATAATACAGTATAGTATAGTACAATACAGTACAGTGTAGTGTTGTATAGTATAATACAGTATAGTATAGTATAATACAGTATAGTACAATACAGTACCGTTCAGTGTTGTATAGTATAATACAGTATAGTATATAACATTATAGTATAGTATATAACATTTTAGTATAGTACAATACAGCACAGTGTAGTGTTGTATAATATAATACAGTATAGTATAGTATAGTACAATACTGTATAGTACAGTACAGTATAGTATAGTATAATACAGTATAGTACAGTATAGTACAATACAGTACAGTGTAGTTTTGTATAGTATAATACAGTATAGTATAGTATAGTATAGTATAGTATAGTACAGTGTAGTATAGTACAATACAGTACAGTGCAGTGTTGTATAGTATAGTATAGTATAGTATAGTATAGTACAGTATAGTACAATGTAGTGTTGTATAGTATAATACAGTATAGTATAGTATACAATAGTACAGTATAGTATAGTACAATACAGTACAGTGTGGTGTTGTATAGTATAGTATAGTACAATACAGTACAGTGTAGTGTTGTATAGTATAGTATAGTATAGTATAGTATAGTATAGTATAGTATAGTATAGTATAGTATAGTACAATACAGTACAGTGTAGTGTCGTATAGTATAATACAGTATAGTACAGTACAATACAGTACAGTGTAGTAGTGTATAGTATAATACAGTACAGTGTAGTATAGTATAGTACAGTATAGTGTTGTATAGTATAGTATAGTACAGTACAGTGTAGTGTAGTGTTGTATAGGATAATACAGTACAGTATAGTATAATATAGTATAGTATAGTGTAGTATAGTATAGTATAGTATAGTATAGTACAATACAGTACAGTGTAGTGTTGTATAGTATTATTCAGTATAGTACAGTATAGTACAATACAGTACATTGTAGTGTTGTATAGTATAATACAGTATAGTATAGTATAGTACAGTACAATACAGTACAGTGTAGTGTTGTATAGTATACTACAGTATAGTATAGTATAGTACAATACAGTACAGTATAGTGTTGTATAGTATAATAGAGTATAGTACAATACTGCATAGTATAGTACAGTATAGTACAATACAGTACAGTATAGTGTTGTATAGTATAGTATAGTATAGTATAGTATAGTGTAGTACAAGACAGTACAGTGTAGTTTTGTATAGTATTATACAGTATAATATAGTATAGTATAGTACAGTACAATACAGTACAGTGTATTGTTGTACAGTATAATACAGTATAGTACAGTATAGTATAGTATAGTATAGTACAAAACAGTACAATGTAGTGTTGTATAGTATAGTATACTATAGTACAGTATAGTATAGTACATTACCGTACAGTGTAGTGTTGTATAGTATAATACAGTATAGTACAGTACAATACAGTAAAGTGTAGTGTTGTATAGGATAATACAGTATAGTATAGTACAGTATAGTACAGTATAGTGTTGTATAGTGTATAGTATAGTATAGTATAGTACAATACAGTACAGTGTAGTGTTGTATAGTATAATACAGTATAGTGTAGTATAGTATAGTATAGTACAATACAGTACAGTGTAGTGTTGTATAGTATAATTCAATATAGTACAGTATAGTATAGTACAATACAGTACAGTGTAGTGTTGTATAGTATAATTCAATATAGTACAGTATAGTATAGTACAATACAGTACAGTGTAGTGTTGTAAAGTATAGTATAGTATAGTACAATGTAGTGTTGTATAGTATAATACAGTATAGTATAGTATAGTACAGTATAGTATAGTACAATACAGTACAGTGTAGTGTTGTATAGTATAGTACAAGACAGTACAGTGTAGTTTTGTATAGTATAATACAGTATAGTGTAGTATAGTACAGTACAATACAGTACAGTGTATTGTTGTATAGTATAATACAGTATAGTACAGTATAGTATACTATAGTCCAGTATAGTATAGTACAATACAGTACAGTGCAGTGTTGTATAGTATAATACAGTACAGTGTAGTATAGTACAGTACAGTATAGTGTTGTATAGTATACAACACTATACTGTACTATACCATAGTACAGTATAGTGTTGTACAGTATAGTATAGTACAGTGTAGTGTAGTATTGTATAGGATTATACAGTATAGTATAGTACAGTATAGTGTTGTATAGTGTATAGTGTAGTATAGTATAATATAGTACAATACAGTACAGTGTAGTGTTGTATAGTATAATATAGTATAGTACAGTGTAGTATAGTATAGTATAGTATAGTACAGTACAGTGTAGTGTTGTATAGTATAATACAGCATAGTATAGTATAGTATAGTATAGTACAATACAGTACAGTTTAGTGTTGTATAGTATTTTTCAGTATAGTACAGTATAGTACAATACAGTACAGTGTAGTGTTGTATAGTATAATACAGTATAGTATAGTACAGTACAGTACAATACAGTACAGTGTAGTGTTGTATAGTATAGTACAGTATAGTATAGTACAGTACAATACAGTACAGTGTATTGTTGTATGGTATAATACAGTATAGTACAGTATAGTATAGTATAGTATAGTATAGTATAGTATAGTATAGTATAGTATAGTACAATACAGTACAGTACAATGTAGTGTTGTATAGTATAGTATACTATAGTACAGTATAGTATAGTACAATACTGTACAGTGTCGTGTTGTGTAGTATAACACAGTATAGTACAGTACAATACAGTACAGTGTAGTGTTCTATAGTATAATACAGTACAGTGTAGTATAGTATAGTACAGTATAGTGTTGTATAGTATAGTATAGTACAGTGTAGTCTTGTATAGGATAATACAGTATAGTATAGTACAGTATAGTGTTGTATAGTGTATTGTATAGTATAGTATAGTATAGTACAATACAGTACAGTGTAGTGTTGTAAAGTATAGTATAGTATAGTACAATGTAGTGTTGTATAGTATAATACAGTATAGTATAGTACAGTACAGTACAATACAGTACAGTGTAGTGTTGTATAGTATAGTACAGTATAGTATAGTACAGTACAATACAGTACAGTACAATGTAGTGTTGTATAGTATAGTATACTATAGTACAGTATAGTATAGTACAATACTGTACAGTGTCGTGTTGTATAGTATAATATAGTATAGTACAGTGTAGTATAGTATAGTATAGTACAGTACAGTGTAGTGTTGTATAGTATAATACAGCATAGTATAGTATAGTATAGTATAGTACAATACAGTACAGTGTAGTGTTGTATAGTATAATACAGTATAGTATAGTACAGTACAGTACAATACAGTACAGTGTAGTGTTGTATAGTATAGTACAGTATAGTATAGTACAGTACAATACAGTACAGTGTATTGTTGTATGGTATAATACAGTATAGTACAGTATAGTATAGTATAGTATAGTATAGTATAGTATAGTATAGTATAGTATAGTACAATACAGTACAGTACAATGTAGTGTTGTATAGTATAGTATACTATAGTACAGTATAGTATAGTACAATACTGTACAGTGTCGTGTTGTGTAGTATAACACAGTATAGTACAGTACAATACAGTACAGTGTAGTGTTCTATAGTATAATACAGTACAGTGTAGTATAGTATAGTACAGTATAGTGTTGTATAGTATAGTATAGTACAGTGTAGTCTTGTATAGGATAATACAGTATAGTATAGTACAGTATAGTGTTGTATAGTGTATTGTATAGTATAGTATAGTATAGTACAATACAGTACAGTGCAGTGTTGTATAGTATATTACAGTATAGTGTAGTATAGTACAATACAGTACAGTGTAGTGTTGTATAGTATAATTCAGTATAGTACAGTATAGTACAATACAGTGCAGTGTAGTGTTGTATAGTATAATACAGTATAGTACAGTATAGTATAGTATAGTATAGTACAGTGTAGTGTTGTATAGTATAATACAGTACAGTGTAGTATAGTATAGTACAGTATAGTGTTGTGTTGTATAGTATAGTATAGTATAGTATAGTACAATACAGTACAGTGTAGTGTTGTATAGTATAATGCAGTATAGTACAGTGTAGTATAGTACAGTGTTGTATATTATAGTACAATACAGTACAGTGTAGTGTTGTATAGTATAATACAGTATAGTACAGTACAGTATAGTATAGTACAATACAGTACAATGTAGTGTTGTATAGTATAGTATACTATAGTACAGTATAGTATAGTACAATACCGTACAATGTAGTGTTGTATAGTATAATACAGTATAGTACAGTACAGTACAGTGTAGTGTTGTATTGTATAATACAGTATAGTGTAGTATAGTATAGTATAGTACAGTGTAGTGTTGTATAGTATAGTATAGTATAGTACAATACAGTACAGTGTAGTGTTGTATAGTATAATACAGTATAGTATAGTACAGTATAGTGTTGTATAGTGTATAGTATAGTATAGTATAGTACAATACAGTACAGTGTAGTGTTGTATAGTATAATGCAGTATAGTGCAGTATAGTGTAGTACAGTGTAGTATAGTACAGTGTTGTGTTGTATAGTATAATACAGTATAGTACAGTATAGTATAGTATAGTACAATACAGTACAGTACAATGTAGTGTTGTATAGTATAGTATACTATAGTACAGTATAGTATAGTACAATACTGTACAGTGTCGTGTTGTGTAGTATAACACAGTATAGTACAGTACAATACAGTACAGTGTAGTGTTCTATAGTATAATACAGTACAGTGTAGTATAGTATAGTACAGTATAGTGTTGTATAGTATAGTATAGTACAGTGTAGTCTTGTATAGGATAATACAGTATAGTATAGTACAGTATAGTGTTGTATAGTGTATTGTATAGTATAGTATAGTATAGTACAATACAGTACAGTGCAGTGTTGTATAGTATATTACAGTATAGTGTAGTATAGTACAATACAGTACAGTGTAGTGTTGTATAGTATAATTCAGTATAGTACAGTATAGTACAATACAGTGCAGTGTAGTGTTGTATAGTATAATACAGTATAGTACAGTATAGTATAGTATAGTATAGTACAGTGTAGTGTTGTATAGTATAATACAGTACAGTGTAGTATAGTATAGTACAGTATAGTGTTGTGTTGAATAGTATAGTATAGTATAGTATAGTATAGTACAATACAGTACAGTGTAGTGTTGTATAGTATAATGCAGTATAGTACAGTGTAGTATAGTACAGTGTTGTATATTATAGTACAATACAGTACAGTGTAGTGTTGTATAGTATAATACAGTATAGTACAGTACAGTATAGTATAGTACAATACAGTACAATGTAGTGTTGTATAGTATAGTATACTATAGTACAGTATAGTATAGTACAATACCGTACAATGTAGTGTTGTATAGTATAATACAGTATAGTACAGTACAGTACAGTGTAGTGTTGTATTGTATAATACAGTATAGTGTAGTATAGTATAGTATAGTACAGTGTAGTGTTGTATAGTATAGTATAGTATAGTACAATACAGTACAGTGTAGTGTTGTATAGTATAATACAGTATAGTATAGTACAGTATAGTGTTGTATAGTGTATAGTATAGTATAGTATAGTACAATACAGTACAGTGTAGTGTTGTATAGTATAATGCAGTATAGTGCAGTATAGTGTAGTACAGTGTAGTATAGTACAGTGTTGTGTTGTATAGTATAATACAGTATAGTACAGTATAGTACAGTCTAGTACAATACAGTACAGTGTAGTGTTGTATAGGATAATACAGTATAGTACAGTATATTATAGTACAATACAGTACAGTGTAGTGTTGTATAGTATAATACAGTATAGTACAGTATAGTATAGTATAGTATAGTACAGTGTAGTGTTGTATTGTATAGTATAGTGTAGTGTAGTATAGTATAGTATAGTATAGTATAGTATAGTATAGTATAGTATAGTATAGTACAATACAGTACAGTGTAGTGTTGTATAGTATAATATAGTAGAGTATAATACACAGGGCTCTCAATTGTCACGCATTGAGTGTGACAGTCACTCATTTCGGTCTTTTCTCATGCTCTCCTGCCACACATTGTATTTCCCACGCAGAAGAACTGACTATTTATCATATATTTAATATGCCGCAGAACCCAAAATGTATCTGTCCGCACCGCAGTCTCTATGGATCCGGGCAGGAATCAAGCTCGTCTTCCCTGGAGTTCTTAGTCGAGCCTGACACATATCAGCCAATCAAAAAAAAGACTACACAATAGCCAATTAGAAAATAGCAATATTGTATGTGGGATACAACCAATTTAATGCAAGAACCAATGAAAAAAAGCAAATCCTGGAATTGTTCCACGTTCACCCACAGAGAAAACCACTGGAGCTGCAAGCATCACTTTGAGCACAGAGTAAGTCATGATCTCCTGTTTTAAGGTTACCACACATTCACAACTTGTTTGACACAAACAATGACATTTTGACTGCTGTTAGAATGTTTCCCAGATAATCAGCAGCAGTTTTTCATGAGTGTCTGTAACTTAGCCAACAGTTTTACAGCCTGTTTACTGACAACACCTGCTCAGAACAAGAAGTCTTTGTTTTAGTGCTTCCTCATTGTAATGCTGATGCCGAGAGGATATTTTTGATGGTCAGTTTGAACAAAACCTCAACACGAAACAGCTTGTCTCTGGACAGGACATTGTCCTCAATCATGACCCTAAAAATGTCTGGGCTTGTGCTGAACTGTTTTATATGGGAGCAACATTACAAATAGTAAAGGAGTCCAAAAAGGCAACAAACACTTACAATAAACAACACCAGTCATAATCTCTCTCTCTCTCTCTCTCTCTCTCTCTCTCTCTCTCTCTCTCTCTCTCTCTCTCTCTCTCACTCACACACACACACACACACACACACACACACACACACACACACACACACACACACACACACAAACATACACATTCACATAAATTAATAATGGAAATTGAATAAATACATTGTATTTGGTTAAATTGTGTTAAGTGATCCTTACGAAACACAACACCACCCTGATTGTTGTGTTGGGGTGGGGGGTTAGAGATGTCACTCTTGCCTGTCTTCAAAACTTGAGAGCCCAGTACAGTGTAGTGTTGTGCCTTAGTACAAAAATACATTTATAGCCTTACCTTAAGTCCAATCACAAGTCTGTAGACAAATTACAGACAAGGTTCATTATGTGTTAATTAAGTACGTTGACAATAAGTAATGTCACATAAAAATAGAGGATAAATAAAAAAAGACCTGCACTGGATCAAGCACAAGCAACTCATCATACCAGGAAATTGTTATTTTAAAAAGTGTCACAGCTGATGTGCTGAAAGGATTGCACAGTGTCTACAGAAGATTACATGGTAAATGATGCTAGCATTTATCTTCAGAAAGTGACAAAACTCATCTATTTTTACACCTTCTAGCTGTCCATTCGCCCTTTGTTCTTTTTTTTTCCTTTTCTTTTCTGCAGGAAAAATTTTCCTTATTTTCTGAACACATAGCCAAAATATTGTCTTTACCCAAACTCTAAACCTAAAGAAACTCTAAATCGTATTTGCTACAAGTACCAATGTATATTCTTTATGCGTTTTGGTCTTTGCACTGTGATATTTGACATTCGGTTGTAGCCATTCAGCTTGTAGTCATATAACAAATTTGTGAGCTCCCCTTTATGTGTACACCTTCTAGCCTGACCATTACAAAAAGAACTATTCCAAAGAGAATGATGTTATTAACATGTTGTTGTTTTTTCTGTGATTTTTTGGAACATTTTAATGACCCTGAAACATTTCCCATCACCTATTGCTCAATAGGTATTTGGATGTGATAGCAGAAGTTTTCCCCCTCTTGTGTCTGGCCTAAACCCAGGACAGTTTCTGGGAAGTCATGTGATTTCATTGGAAAAAAGAAAAAAGCAATCAATTTTTTTTTTTTTTTTTTTTTTTTTTTTTTTTTTTTCATTTTTATAAAATGAATCGTGATTGGCACAGCACTCGTTTGGTTAAAGCAGTGGGGAGTTCATAAAAGACAGCTCGCTCGGTAAGGATTATGGTGTAAAGACTGAAGATCATAACTTTGCACCACAAAGACAGAATGATCTTCCTTCTACTTTTTGTGGCCTTTGTTCATCTTGCAGTGGAGGCACAGAAACCAAAGTGAGTACTCCTGAGTTCATCATGCAAATATTGATCATCAATAAGCATGATTATTTTTTTACAGTATGTGTTTGCTCTTATGCACTAGATGTCTCATCACTGCCCCGAGTATAATTCATATAGGAGTGGAGGAGACAGTGAGTGTGCAACTGCATGGAGCCACTAAAAGTGTCAGTTTAACTCTGTCTTTCAAAGAACACAAAGGAAAAATCGCAGTGATAAGTGATCGAAAAACCGTGACCTTAAATGAGGAAAATCAATATCAAGCAGTGGTGACACTTAAGGCAAGTCCATGAAATTGTTACTTATTTGTTCCATGTATAATCTATATATATATATATATATATATATATATATATATATATATATATATATATATATATATATATATATATATATATTTATACAGTAAATGCCTATATATTTCTATACCCATCAATCTTGAATTCTCGAATCTGTTTGCTTAGATTACTTTTCTGTTTAGAGCACCTATAAATATACAGTAATACAGTATGTTGTTTCTACAGTTGTTTTAATATGTTGTTAATTCAAGAACAGTCATAAATAAAGCAGTCATGAATAAATCTGAATTTTTATGACATTTGAAAGTCATCAGAATTTAGACTGTGCTTTCTGGCGTCTCAGTAGTATTATAAACCACATTTATGTGTTAACTTCAAAAGACGGTTGAGAAGGGAATATCTTCTTGTTTTTGTGCATGACCCACAATTATAATTAAATAAATATTGAGAATGTTTTTTTTTTTAAATAAATCAAAAACTGTCATCATGGAATAATTGTTGTTTAAGAAAATAAATAGAACACTTTGAATGTGCTCTTGCTAACAGATCTATTCAGCCCATTGTTATATATTTTCCAATAACAGCTGCATAATGCCGCTGTGTTTCATTGCTTATATTTTCTACTATGCATAATCAAATAGTTTTTTTGTGCATCTTCAGGTTGATCCAGTTCATTTGCACCATTTCAAAAATCAGAAAGAGCCATATGTCACGCTTGTTGCTGAGAGCAGTGATTTGTTTGAAGAACCAAAAATGGCCCATATTCTTTTGTCAACCAGAAGGGGTTATATTTTCATCCAAACTGACAAGACCATCTATAATCCAGGAGAAACTGGTAAGAGATCAGAGCTTTGTATGGAAACAAGAATTTCTTACAGTAGAAGCATTGTATTGATCACTCTTGTGTGTTTTTTTTCTTTTTCAGTAAACTACAGACTCTTTACTCTAGATAACTACTTGCTTCCTATAAGCAATGTAATGAACGTTCAGATATTTGTGAGTATCTTGTTATGTGTTTTTTTTTTCACATGCACCGTGGGTAATAAAATAATTAGATTGTTCTATAGTGTAAGAATGAAATATCAGTTGACTGTAAATTCTTTATAGAACTCCAAAGACCTGCTGGTGTCCAATAATATTCTGGACAGTTCTGAAATCCTGCAGAAGACTTTCAAAGTTCCAGATGTGGGATTGTAAGTAAAAGATATATGACTAAAAACATTTTTGATGTACACAGACCTGTATACACAGAGTGTCTGTAATTAACAGGCAGATTGAGATTTACACTGCTTTTAATGATGCTCTTGAACTGTTGGAGTCTCAATTTTATATAATATTATAATGTATTCATAAGGCATTATACATATTGTTATAACTATTTATGAAAATGTGAGAGGATATAATGTTTGATAAGCAATAATTGTTATGCAATTTTGTTAACTATTTGTAAATCCGGTGGCACGGTGGCTTAGTGGTTAGCACGTTCGCCTCACACCAGGGTTGGGGGTTCGATTCCCGCCTCCGCCTTGTGTGTGTGGAGTTTGCATGTTCTCCCCGTGCCTCGGGGGTTTCCTCCGGGTACTCCGGTTTCCTCCCCTGGTCCAAAGACATGCATGGTAGGTTGATTGGCATCTCTGGAAAATTGTCCGTAGTGTGTGAGTGTGTGAGTGAATGAGAGTGTGTGTGTGCCCTGTGATGGGTTGGCACTCTGTCCAGGGTGTATCCTGCCTCGATGCCCGATGACGCCTGAGATAGGCACAGGCTCCACAGTAGAAAATGAATGAATGAATGAATTTGTAAATGCATTATAACCAATGCTACATTATGAATAAGTCATTATTTATATGACTTTTATATGAAGTGTCACAAAATTCTGCAGCACTCCTATTTTATAGGAGTCGGTCAATAATAAAACTTTCCATGTTGATATTCAAACAACTGAACAAGTTAACAACTAGGGGGAAAAAAACAACTAATAGTAACAAAAAATAATAATAACACATTGTACATATACATATACTGTATATAAGAATGACAATCATAGAAGAGAGAATTTCCTGGGTTTGTTTGCTAAAGTTTAGCTGACTATATACGCATGTATTCATTTTTCAGAGCAGGCCAATGGAAAATCAGAGCCTTCTTTCATAATTATCCAAAGTCTGACACATCAGTAGAGTTTGAGGTTCGAGAGTATGGTAAGTGTTAAGAATGTAGCATGCTAATAATGTTAGGGGTTTTTTGTTGTTGTTTTTGTATAATTAGCAGAATGCCGGATGTCATCAGTTCCATCCCTTATGAAAGTCTAATGAGAATAAAAAGTAAAAGAGAAAGCCTGTCTGTTTTATAGTGATGGCTGTGAAAGGGTTCAGGACTGTCGGGAACCCGGCCAAAAAACTATTATGTAACAAGAAACTAGTGTCAGTTAAAGATTACATTCGGACACACAGACCCTGAATGCTTTCCACTGCTGTTTAAAAACAATTATATACTACATGCCAAAGGTTTGTGGACACCTGACCGTTACACACATGTGGTTTTTCTCAAGTGCACAACTTCAGAGTGTCTTTGCAGGCTGTAGCATTACAATTTCCCTTTACTGGAACTTAGAGGTCAAAACCTGTTCCAGTATTGCACAAAGCACAGACCTACATGAAGACATGGTTGGAGAAGGTTGCAGTGGAAGAACTGTACTGTATTTGCCAAGACTATGATGCAAACACAGGATGAGCTGTAATGCTGATTTCACCACAGACTCCTTTTCTGCCATTTTGTGCCTTTGCCAATAATACTTATCTAAGCAAAGGCCTGTGTGTGTGTGTGTGTGTGTGTGTGTGTGTGTGTGTGTGTGTGTGTGTGTGTGTGTGTGTGTGTGTGTGTGTGTTTGTAGAGAGAGATAAAAATAAAAATAAAAAACAAAAAGCACATGAATAAAAGCACATTCTTTTCATAAGAAAAACTGCTATGAAAATCACTTGAAATTTGTAAAAATAAAGGATCAAATAAAAATAATAAATGCAAACAAATGATTTTTATTTTTTAAATTATGGGCTTAAAAAACATCCACTACATATATTTTAATAAATATAATAATATAATTTATATAATTAGAATTCAAATATGATTATAGATGTGATTGGTATAGATAAAGCTATTGTTCTTAATGTTAATCATTATAATCATTCTCATCATAATAATGTCATTGTTTTCAGTTCTGCCCTCGTTTGAGGTCAAGATCCAGGCAGCAATACATTACCTCTCTCTAAACAATGACCTTTTTCAGTTCAGTATCTTAGCCAGGTACGTTACTGACCACCCTGTGCTGATATTTAATGATATACAGTAGAACATGTTCACTGACTTGTGTCCTGTACTCACTTTGCTGATGCTCGATGCTCTCAGATACACCTATGGGAAGAGCGTTAATGGGGTGGCGTATGTGCGCTTTGGGCTGATTGACAGTAAAGGAGAGAAAACTTATCTTCCTAGCACAGAAAAACAGATTACAGTGAGTACAATGTGTTAATAATGGTGCAGCTTTAGAGTTTTACTAAAAAGACAAAATGTAGTCATTTAAGGAAACATACATTGTAATGCTAATTTAATAGACTTATATATTTTATTTACCATTTATTCTGTTTTCGTTTAATCATATGAAGAGTTTATATTATTATTAAAATAATAATAATAATAATAATAATAATAACAATAATAATAACAATAATAATAATTATTGTTATTATTATTGTTATTATTATTGTTATTATTATTGTTATTATTATTGTTATTATTATTGTTATTATTATTATTAAGAAAAAGAAGAATTGTTAATTATATTCATATTATTAACAACTTACATTTTGTGCAGTTCCTGTGTTAATCTATCTAAGGCATGTTAAGCTTTAAGCTCCATTTCCTCTAATGTAAGCTTTATTTATATAAACATAATTATTGTTTTTTTACTTTATAAATAAAGGGCAGTATAGAACATTTAGGTACAGTGTATACCATTAGCTTCATTCAGCACATTAGTCAGAGGTTCTTATAATAACTCATTCACTTTATTGTCATTTAGGTTGATAATGGCCATGCAGATGTCATAATCCTCACTAATGAGTTAAAGGCTGCAGCAGCCAATCAGGGCCAAGAGCACATAGCAGACATGTACCTGTATATCGCTGTTACTGTTCTGGAAAAAGCAAGTGAGTCTCACACAGTCAGAAGATTAATCATACATACTGTTCTGCTGTTTAAATCTTGCTGTGCACTATGTGTGTGTGTGTGTGTGTGTGTGTCTGATCATTATCTATATCATGCTTATGCAGGTGGAGATCTAGAGGAAGCAGAGAGCTCCTCGGTGAAGATAGTGACCTCTCCGTATGTCATTGATTTGTCAAGGACAAAGAACTATTTCACTCCTGGGGGCATTTTCTCTATTCTGGTACAGTATGTGTTTAAAACCAGGCTGCATGCTAGCCGAGAGAAGAGCAACTGTAAACATATACATATACATATACATATGCTATAAGGTTTAAAAGTGTAATACAACGCAACAAAAACAACAATAGCAAGAAGAAGAAGAAGAAGAAGAAGAAGAAGAAGAAGAAGAAGAAGAAGAAGAAGAAGAAGAAGAAGAAGAATTTCTGATAATAATAGACCACAGAATTGTTGACTTCTCTGTTCTGATTGGCCGTAAGTTGTTTTTCTATAACAGCATTTTTGACACTTTTGACACTAATTTGGCTCTAAAGGTTTATACTTATGTGTCATTCTACAGTTTCAATATATTGTTATAACAACATCTACAACAAACTGCACATCAGATTCTGTGTGTAATTCTGGATTTTATGACGTTTTCTGAGAGGAGATATGTATATAGTATATTTGAAAGGAGCCACCAGTGTAAGTGGCATTGCGATGGTGGGGCTTTTGGGGACCGTAAGCTCCTCATGTACTGTCAAGAGGTCCTGCAATTTTGAAGACTGAAAACATTTTACACAACAAATAAAGTACAAGACTTATCAGTACAAGAAACCCATCTGTCAGTCAGCGTTTATTTTAAACAAAACAGTAACAATTCATCCATTCATCCATTCATTCATTCATTCATCGGACGGGTTGGTGAGGTCATAATAATGCAAATGTTCTGCCAAATTTTACAGTTTGAATGTCAGTTTGTAAGTTTGAAGTTCTGGTGAAATTAAATAAATGTAATCATTAAAATGTAGGTTTATGCCATAAATATTTTAATAAACTTTTAGAGTTGTCATTTTTACTTGAGTCACTGTCTCAGAGGAATGTTTTTCTTTCACAAATTTCTGTCATACATTTACTTGACATCTCTTATGTTTTGCTGTAGGGCACCACCAGCTTTCCAGACGGCACCAGAGTCCCTCGTTTGAAAATAAAGGCGGATGTGACTATAGATGGAGCGTCTCAGTTTATGGAGAGCACTGGAGATGATAGCGGAAACATATTAATTACACTCCAAGTCCCAAAGCAGGCTAAGCAAATCTTTATAACGGTAACAATAACAAATGCATGCAACTCTTGCATGATTTGCTACTTTTGAAAATTCAGCTACACACTCCGAGAGATATGAATAGATCACTGCAAGACATTTTCATGTCACTGACAGGTACAAGCACAGGGAGATGATGAGCAAGGAATAATCAGTGATGCGAAGATAACGTCCAGAGCAATCGACGGTGAAGATGGCAGCTATCTGAGCGTGGAGGTGCAGCATCAGATCCTCAACCCCGGCCAAAACCTGCAAGTCACGTTCAGGGACATCACAAGTGCTACAAGACCATCACATATCTACTACCTGGTAAACAGTTTATGAACATGTAAAGCCTAATATCGGGTTTAAATGGTTTCATTATTTAAAGGTGCAGTTTGTAACTTTTAAAAAGGTTTCTAAAACAAAGCTTTACCACTTTATTCCAGAAGTCATATGTACAGTAGGTTCAGCAGAGGTTGTGGGATCAGAAAGGGAAAGTCTGGGATGTGATAGCTTAGTGGTCGGACTACCGATCAGAAGGTTGCAAGTTCAAATCCCAACACCCTTACTAATCAATTGCTCAGTTATATAAAATGAGATAAAACTGCAAGTCGCTGTACATACTGTAAGCTCATCTGCCAAATGTAAATGTAAACGAAAGCCTTATAAACTGTGATTTCTCTAACAGAAAGCAGGGGGCAGTAAAGATCAGGACTGATCCATGAGTACGATTTAGAAATATTCTATCACATATTTAACATTCATTGTAACAGAGTATATTATAAAGGTCTCATCTCTTAATAACAGCTATATGTTTTATTATCCTTACTTACCTTAAGAAAAAATGTCCTTTAGGATATATAAGAAGAAGAAGAAAATGAAGAAGTAGAGGAGCTCTTATTATTTTATTAGTTTTTTAACACTTGCCAGTCGTTTCTTCATTAAAACAGGAAATAATGAATGAATAATCTCAAGAATTTAATTAAATTAAGCCTTTAATAGATTCTTTTCATCTAACAACATGCCCCTGCTTGTGTTTTCATCCCTGCACATAATAATACGTAATGCTGATGTTTTCTATGTCCAGGTTGTGAGTAAGGGCAGAGTGCTGAAGGCAGGCAGAGTACAGAGGACCGATCTGACCTTCATAAACCTACCGTTCTCTGTGGATATGGTGCCCGCCTTTCGCCTGGTGGCCTACTATTACACACAAGATGGCAAGATAGTGGCTGACTCCGTGTGGGTCGATGTGAAAGATGTGTGCAAAGGACAGGTAGCAGATCCCATCAGTGTTTTCCTTTAGATCAAGATACAAAATTTGCTAATGGCTTTACAAGAAAGCTGTTGATTGCTGATGTTCTGGATTGTTTTGATTTGTTTTGTTTTTTTCAGGTAGAAATTGTTCCTATCAGTGACAAGAAACCTGGAGATGATTTTAAAGTGTCAATTAGAACTGATTCAGACAGCAAGGTGGCGCTGAGTGCGGTGGATTCAGCTGTGTACATCCTCAATAAAAAGGGCAAACTGAGTCCTCAAAAGGTACAGCTTTACAAATAAGATGTTTAACAAGAATAATCAACTTAGCATAATATTTTATACCATTGTTAGAAATCCTGTAAGTTTATTATGTGAAATCACATAACAAAATTATTATTATGCTATTATTATGATGGGTTACCTCAGTACACAGGACAGCAGCAATATCATTTTGAACATTCATACCTATTGAATGTTGTTACTTAAAAATATTAAAAAATAAATGTTATATAAGTAAATGTAAATCTTATTAATTTTTTTACATTTTACTATTTACATTCTAAATTGTAATAAATTGTACTGCTTTAAGGCACTGTCCACATTGTCCACTTTTAAAAGCGCTATACAAATATAGCGATTCGGTGAGCAACGTGTGATCCAGTGAGAAAAGTACATGAACGTGAATTCAGGCAAACACGTGACATCGTGTGCATAACGTAATAAATACGAAGTTGTGAAAATAAATGAATGACGTAAAGAAATGGATTAGGATTAAAAATAGGAAACATTTGGGAAAACACTACATGTGAGAAATGGGTGAAAGGAAATGTTTGAGTTGTTTACAAAAAAAAAGGTCACGTGACATCATATCGGATAAGATCATACATGTAGCATTGGATAATGTTTTTATCGAATATAATTAGAAAATGAAATTCACTGTCACTGGCCTTCTTGTAGATGTTCGAGTACATGAACTCGTATGATCTGGCCTGCTCTGTGGGTGGAGGAGAAAATTCTAAGTCAGTCCTGGAATCTGCAGGACTCACGTTCATCTGTAACTGTCTCACAAAAAACAGTGTAACTAAAGGTAATATATTTATTTACACTACAATGAACTAATAAACAGAAACTGAACCGGTGCAACTATGAGCATTATTGTGTATTCATACATTTTCTTGTCTGTGCTGATTAGATCATAAATGCTATGAAGACAGCCACAGACACAAGAGAGACCTCAACGCACTGGGTAAGTTCCCAGAATGCACCTGGGCCTTACTGCAAAGACAATTAAAGTGAATGACAAAACACTTATACATTCATTCTGAAGTAATTGTATATAAAGACTGATTAAAAGATAAAGGATTTCATTTCTTTCTGTGTATTCAGTTAACAGTTACAAGAAGCAAGAAGACAGGAAGTGCTGTGATGATGGAAGGAAGAAAGGACTGTCGTCAATGCCATGTGACTCCAGGCAGAAATACACAGCGCATCAGCCACAGAGCTGCCGAGATGCTTTCAAAAAGTGCTGTGAGGCTGCAACAAAAAAGAGGAGGAAGGACAAACTGATGAGAATGAAAGGCAACTTAGGAAGAAGTAATACTTTTGTTTTTTAAAGCTTTTTCCAGCTTGAACTTGTGTCTGTAATAAATGAATCAACATCTTCATCCAATCAGAATCAAGCATTGCAAAATAATATATATATATATATATATTCAAATGACCGAGCTGATGATATAGGTATTCGTGTCCAAAGTGTCAGGAGTTAATCACGTTTTAATTCACTATTTAACTCAGTGACTTCTGCACGAAATCGTTTTTTCTTAAATCTGCAGAGATAGAAAACAAACAAACAACAACAAAAAAATTCCAAAAAATGTCATTCAAACTGATTGTTTTTTCTATAAGCTATACAAATAAAAATCAATTCGGAGCAATTTCTTCATAGATTTAAGACAGCATCTGGTTTCCTGTCTGAACACTGATGCATCAAAGTCATGGAAAAAATCTTATTTGAAACACAAAGTCGTAATTACAAGCAGGAAACTCCTTTTTCTTTAAGTATAAATTTTCCGAGTTGTGAGCGAGTCTGTCAAAAAAACGCGTTAGAGGCAATTTATGTAACTGTATTTAACGTTATTGTAGTTAGATCAATTGCATCTGCATCTGTACATGTTTAATGGTAATTTTGACGAAATTTACAAAGGTACAATTTACGGAAATCACCTATTAGAGAGAAATAGTTTGCCTACGATATAATACGTAATACAGTGATGCCTCGAGATACGAGTGCCTTGACATACAAATTTTTTGAGATACGAGCTGTGATTCGACCAAATTTATGCCGTGAGATACGAACAAATTTTTGAGATACGAGCATCCGAGCCGCTGCGGCAGAAACAAAGATCCCCAACAACCACGTGTGCTCTGTTTCCCTCAGCCTCAGCTTCCCGCGCCTCACTCAGTTAAAGCCGCCTTTCCACTGCACAAGACAAATGACGGTCGATAAACCGGAAGTCATTCATTTCCTATGGAGAGTCGCAAAGGCGCTGTATGAGGTGCCGACCATCTTCAGATCCATAATTTTCGGATCCGTTTTGAGCGTTGGATCCGTTAAAAAACTTGTGAGACTACACCACATCCGATATGCCGCCCGGACTGGTTTTTATTAAAACGACCGGCAGATGTTAGTGAGGAAAGAGTGACAAAAAAGGCAAAAACAATTGAAGAGAAAAGCAATGAAGAAAATTAAGCAAAATTAATGTAAAGAAAACAGAAATTGTAGCAATTAAGTTCAGTTAAGAGAATTTCAGAAGTTTGTTAATTTTAGTGAAGTTTAGTTAAGTTCCATTTATGTGTAAAGTAGCATTAAGTGTACAGTAGCGAGTAAGTGAACGAAAGTGAAAGTGTAATTCCTCCTAACTCCTCCACCTGTTTACTCCTCCGCCTGTTTACTCCTCCCTCAACCTCCGTTCTGTAAAGTAAAATCAGTTTATTTTTTTTAACATTCTCTTTTATTACTGTATGTTTTTATACAATATTTGTCATTTATACATACAGGTACTGTTCATTTTTTAGATTCAAAACACAAACAAAACAACTGGAGTGGAATTTTGCGAGCTGGAACGGATTAATGGGATTTCAATTAATTTAAATGGGGAAAATTGCTTTGAGATACGAGCAAATTGAGATACGAGCGAGGTCACGGAACGAATTAAACTCGTATCTCGAGGTATTACTATATGTTTACATTTACGGCATTTGGCAGTGACTTACAGTACATTTCTCATTTATACAGTAGGGCCCAGGAGTAAGAGCTTGGTGGCACTGGGATTTGAACTCACAACCTTCCGATACCTCCAATACCTTAACCATTAAGCTACCACATAAATATGTTTGCATATGCAAGTTTACAGCAGCTTCGTAATTAAAGAAAAATAAATAAATAAACAAAACAAACTATAACCTTGTTCTATTTATTTATATTTTATTTGCTCCAATCAAAGTGACTTGAATGCACCTGACATCGTAATTATGACTTTCGAAACAGAGTTATTTCAGGACACTTAGGTTTCTTTCCTCTTGTCTTTAAAGCTATCAGCAGTGGAACAGCAGAGGATGATTTTGATGAAGTCTCAGTTTACCTCCGCAGTTTCTTTCCTCATTCATGGATGTGGGATATTGTACAAGCAGACGCGTCAGGCAACATCAGGTACGTCACAAATCAGACCTAAAATGATACAAACAATGATGGATCGAAGTGTTCTGTAGAATTTACTAATATATTTAATTCAAAATATTTTAATGCATCACGTATAACTAATATGGATCGATAATGAAGGTACAGTAACTGGTGTGTACAAAATAAGTGTACAGTACAAAATACGTGTGTGTGCGTGTGTGTGTGTGTGTGTGTGTGTGTGTGGTTACAATATGTTATGAAATATTAACATATTAGAATGACTACTTATTAAAACTTGTATAAGATAGACATGTCAGAGCTGCTGTTATAAATAAATAATCCACACCAATAATCAGTAATATAAGTTAAAGTAAAATAAATTAACTCTTAGGTTTTTGTTACATTTGCTGTTGAACCTTTACAGCCATTCTGCAGTGGCTCCCGACTCCATCACCACATGGGAGGTTCAAGCTGTGGCTATTTCTCCAACAAAAGGTAACCAGCTGCAACTCTTCCAGCATTTCTAAAGTCAGTCATTACATTCACACTGAACTGAATTGAACTGAATTGAAATTCATTTCTGCTGCAATTACAATCCTTCAGGATTTTGCATAGCAGATCCACAGCCACTGAAGGTCTTCCAGGACTTTTTCATATCCCTTAAACTGCCATATTCGGCAAAGAGGAACGAGCAGCTCGAGCTGAAAGCCGTCGTGTTCAACTACAAGCAGCAGAGTTTACAGGTAGTGATCACAGACCAAATGATCAGATGCAGACGGCTGTTTAACGTGTGACTCCCAAAATAAGTAAATGCAGCAATGAATATCTGAGAGTCAATAAATAAATAATACTGAAATTATTATTACAGGAAATGTTACCATCACACTTATTTTTACATTAATATTTTTTAGTTTTAGGTTCAAAATGTGACTTTATTTTTCATATGAATACTTTGCTAGTCTTTGCTTGCGATTTATCATCTCATAATGAGAATTATTTCAGTATTTCATAATGACACATTAGTTCATGTCATTAGTTCATGCAATAGCTACTGAGATGTCAATCCAAAAGCATTATTTTCTTTATTAAAAAATAAATAGATAAATAAATAGATAAATTAATTAAGTAATTAATAAAATAATAATAAATAAATAAATAAATAAATAAATAAATAAATAAATAAATAAATAAATAAATAAATAAATACATTTATTTTAAAAAAAATTATTATTTGGTTGTTTTATTACACACTTTTAAAATATTATTTTAATTAATTATGTCATTAATTGTTTGGTGGATTAATTACCAATTTCTTCAAAAACGTAATTACATTTGTAAAAAAAAAAAAATACAAATAATAATAAAGTCAAATCAGCCAGTCATTTATTTACTACTACTTTACTTCTTTGGTATTTTAATTACAAGTAAATATAATAAACCTAATACTTTCCACTTCCTAATTCCTTAAATAGAATACAACACAAAGCCCTTCTTATACTGTTATTTCATTCTTATTAAACTTCTTTAAATAAGTGTGTAAGCGCACAGGGTTGTTACCGATCCAGTTGTTTTTTCAGTCCTTTTGCGTCCAGTAAATTTGTTCACTCGTCTGTCACCTGTCACTTTACCTCAGGTCACAGTAAAGATGGAGCAGGTGGCGGGGCTGTGCAGTGCAGGGGCAGGAGATGTGGTGCAGAAGGTCACAGTGGAGCCCCAGTCCGCCACGGCCGTGTATTTCGCTGTGGTGCCTCTGATCATCGACAACATCCCTATCAGCATTCTGGCTTACGCCTCACATGGCATCCATGATAAGATACAGAAAGAACTAAGAGTGGTGGTACTGTCATTTCTGAAAGCTATCAATCACATGAACAAGGTTCAGATATATGTTTCATCATCAGAACTCAGTTAATGAGTTTCTTTGGTTTGTGTTTGCAGGGAGAGGGTGAGCTAGTCTCCATAGAAAATGAATACAACATCGACGCAAAGAGTAAGACACTAAAACTGCACACTGCTGATTAACTGTCACACAAAGCAATTGGAAGGGTTTATTAATAAATAGCTACTGTAATTGTGTGGAAATTTGCTTACAGCTACAAGTAAAATGGAATTTGACATTCCAGCCCCTGAGGACGAAGTCCCGGGCCAGGAATCAGGCACACAAATGAGTTTTAAAGGTAAGATCATGCATTAAACAAAAACAGAGAGACAAATGTACATGTAGACAGGCAGACAGACAGAAGAACATGTTGAGGAGACATTGTCCTACAGAGACAGATAAGTCTCAAACAGACAGACAGATAAACGCATGGACAGATAAATGGACAGAAAGACATAGTTACAGTAGGTAGTCTGATTGACAGATACATAGAGCCAGAGAGGTGCAGACATCCATGTAGACTAATAGAAAGGATTGTTGAACAGAGAGATACAAGGACAGATTGATAGACAGAGCTGGTGTACAGAAAGCTAGAGAAATGTATAGCTAGACTGATGAAAATATAGTGACCCTTTAAATGATTGCATTACTCTCACAAAATATATGGATATCACAGTATAGAATTGTGTTGTGTTGTGTTCCAGGTGGAGTGATGGGTGAATCAGTAGATAACTGTCTAAACCTGGATGGAGTGAACGAGTTGATCAAGCTGCCGACCGGCTGTGCGGAACAGACCATGGTGAAGATGTCTCCTGCCATTCACGCCATGAGCTATTTGGATGCCACCAACCAGTGGCTCTCTCTGAAAGCAGAGCGCCGAGAGGAGGCTCGAAACATGATCGAAGCTGGTGGGTGTCAAGTCAAGAGTCAAGAAGCTTTTATTGTCATTTCAACCATATATAGCTGTTGCAGTACACAGTGAAATGAGACAACGTTTCTCCAGGATCATGGTGCTACATAAAACAAAGACAGGGCTAGTACAGTGATGCCTCGAGATACGAGTGCCTTGACATACAAATTTTTTGAGATCCGAGCTGTGATTCGACCAAATTTATGCCGTGATATACGAGCAAATTTTTGAGATACGAGCATCCGAGCCGCCGCCGCCGAAACAAAGATCCCCAACAACCACGTGTGCTCTGTTTCCCTCAGCCTCAGCTTCCCGCGCCTCACTCACTCGGTTAAAGCCACCTTTCCACTGCACAAGACAAATGACGGCCAATAAACCGAAAGTCATTCATTTCATATGGAGAGTCGCAAAGGTGCTATGTGAGGTGCCGACCATCTGCGGATCCATAATCATGATGAATCAGTTTTCAGATCCGTATTAAGCGTTGGATCCGTTAGAAAAATTTTAACTTGTGCGACTACACCGCATCCGATATGCCGCCCGGACAGGTTTTTATTAAAACGACCGGCAGTTAGTGAGGAAAGAGTGACAAAAAAGGCAAAAACAAGTGAAGAGAAAAGCGATGAAGAAAATTAAGCAAAATTAATGTAAAGAAAACAGAAATTGTAGCAATTAAGTTCAGTTAAGAGAATTTCATTTAAGTTCGTTAAATTTGGTGAAGTTAAGTTAAGTTCCATTTATGTGTAAAGTAGCATTAAGAGCGTACAGTAATGAGTTAGTGAAGGAAAAAAAAAAATCAAGTGATAGAAATTGCTAAAGAGAATTCTGACTCAATTCCTGAACCGATTTCATAAACTCAGCCAGATCATTTAATTATATTTACAAAATTTGTACCTTGAACATGTTTTTCTAAATATCTGAGTTGGTACTAATTCCTAAAATTGAAATAAACTGTAGGGAAATTTAAAGAGCTACAAGTCTGACCATGCAGTTACTAAAGGACACAGTAGATGCAGTAGATGCAGTAGATGCAGTGGATGCAGTCTCTTGTTCCTGCATGAAAGTTACAAGTTTCTGTTTAATAGATGTCTTTATTGCATCATGTGGACCTCTAGTATCTTTTCGTATCTGTTTGTATTCGGTTACATCCCTATGCCACAAATAACGTCTGCTTATATATCAGGATACAGCCGAGTCCTCACATTCAAGAAGGATGATGGATCCTATGGAGCTTTTCTGAAAACACCCAGCAGCATTTGGTGATTATTTTGTCATTTTATGTAATTAAATATTAATGGGATTAAAACAGACTCATGTTTACAATACATGGCATCGTGTTCTTGTATGTGGAATTGACGCTCTTCTCTGATTGGCTCTCCAGGCTGACTGCCTTTATTGCTAAAGAGTTGTCAAGATCTCGGGACATTATTGACGTTAGAGATTCATACATACAGGAAGCCATATCCTATCTCATATCCAAACAGAAAGCCGACGGCGCATGGGATGACCCGAATCCTCTCTATGACAGAGGAATGAAGGTACAAGCAGCTCAGTGGATTAAAAAAAAACATCCCACCCATGCCAACACTTTTTACAAGAGCTTTTATTATCTGTGTTCTCAGGGTGGAGTCGGACAATCTGCGAACGATGTGCCTTTGACTGCATACGTCCTCATATCCCTGAATTACGCTCTACCTGTGTATGAATTGGGAACCGACACGGAACTGGTAACACAGGAAAATATCACTGTTCATCTTCTGTTGATGCTTAAGTAATGGAAGAAAGTGTTTTTGTTAAAACGTTTTTAAAGCATGGATTATATTTGCCTGAACTGACGATTTTATCTTTAATTCATCCTTTAAATGAAACAATTATACTTCTTTTACTGGGTCCTTGAAAAAGACTTACTGAGAAATTACTACAGTACTAACACTACAAGTCTTATCCAACAAAAAAAAAAAAAAAAAAAAAAGAATTTTGACTGATGAATTTTATATGTATTACTATGCAATTGATGATACTGGCTCAATGCTAGTCTTAGAATTGAATTGAATTAAATAGAATAGAATAGAATAAAATAGAAAAGTGGTGCGCTCTAGGTTTTTTTTAGCTTATTAAAAGCACAAGTCGCAGATACGAACATCCCAGGAAGACTCGAATGCACTGTAACTTCAATATTAGCGGTAAACTGAGGTAAAGACTCGTCCTCATGGTCCACACTGCGTCTTGGTGGCTTTAATCATCTTCAAATGCTCATGCATGGCTATAGAGCTAATAATATTGTGTAGCATGAGAAGGAAACTCAATATGCATGAGAATAAATGATATAAAGATGCTCTTTATATGATATGACTCTGGACTGGGATTTTTCTCTTTAGAGGAATTGAAAAAGGCTCTAGGTTTTTCTTGCAAAGCAATTACAGGCTCCTCTAATTTTTTAGACGTATGTTATATTTAGTTCGTGACCCTGGCTGTAAGACTATGGGAAATACTAGTTAGTAAACAGTGCTGCCATTAATGTTATGCTATCACATTAGCATTTTAGCTTAAGCAAAAATGTCCCATACCTGTAACAATTATTTCAGTCATTTCTCTCCCTCTTTCTCTCTGTTTCAGAGAGTGGCAATTAGGAAAGCAAAGTCTTATCTTCTTGCAAATTTCGACGCACAACAAAACCTCTACACCGTCGCCATTTCGGCGTACGCTCTGTCTCTGGATGATCAACAAAGCGCAGATGCAGTGCGAGCTCACAGGAAGCTGATGGAGATGGCCTCGTGCGAAAAAAGTTACGGTTCACCATAACGTCTCACTCTGATGAAATTCATATCAGTAAAATCAAGCCTGAATTAAATGTACACACTTTGTACTGTCTCTCAGAGCGCTGCTTCTGGGACGTCAACGGAAAAGTAGGAGGTTTGGAGAAGAAAGCTGATGCCATTTCAATAGAAGCCACAGCGTACGGTTTGCTACAGGCAGTGATCATGAAGGACAAACAGAAAGCTCAGAACATCGCCACCTGGCTCACTGAACAGCGCAAATATGGCGGAGGATTCCAGTCCACACAGGTTCTGTCATCCGTCTATACATCTATCCATCTATTTCCTTTACAAAAGAAATCAAATCTCACTCAAAACCCCCAAGCTTGTACCCAAAACAAAGAAAGAAAGACCTTTATTTTTATAAAGGTCTTTAGAAAGACCATTTTTTTTATACATTACACCACAGTGAAATTCTTCACTTATACTAACTTTGGAGGTTGGTGTGAGAGCGCAGGTTCAGCCGTGATTCAAGTGAAAAAGTGACGTGACATACGACTAAATAGGGTGACCCATACTCAGAATTCGTTCTCTGCATTTAACCGATCCAAAGTGCACACACACAGCAGTGAACACACACAGTGTGAGCAGTGGGCAGCCATTTATGCTGCGTTGCCCGGGGAGGGCAGGCACTAAAATTCCAGGGGTTTCGTTACCACTACGTAAAATGTGCGTGTTTCCGGAGGTCTTGGAAAAACGCCTTCTTTAAAAAAAAAAAAAAACAGCATACTATGAAGGACAAAACAGTCAAACAGGTTGATTTATTTTAGAAAACAAATAAACAACCAAAAACTACAGTTATGGTTATATTATCAAATAGGCCACGCCTACCTGATGACGCAATATCTGTTACGCTGTACCGAAATCCCTGGAAATAAGTGCCTGCCGCCCGGGGAGCAGTTGGGGGGGGTTCGGTGTCTTGCTCAAGGGCACCTCAGTCGTGGTATTGCCAGCCCGAGACTCGACCCCACAACCTTAGGGTTAGGAGTCAAACTCTCTAACCATTAGGCCACGACTTCTCCCAGGGTGAGGGTTAAGATGAAATATATGTGTAAATGAGTGATCAGTAGCAGAACAGAATAACTATCCTAAATATGTGACATTTTAAAGCAACGTAGTGTTTCATCATGTATATTTATTTAGGCTTTAGCTAGCATCATTATTTACTTGAGTTTGAATCCCTTTCGAATCAGATCAGCGCTAGATTTAGACCAAATATTAAATATACCTTTTGATCCTGCATCAGGTCAGAGCCAGATGTTATAACACTATCTGCTAAACTGCATTGGATTTATATCTGTTTTGATGAAAACAAAAGTCCGGTGCTAATCCGGTGCAGTATACAGTATAAATGCGACCCTGATCCAGTTCAGTATTTTTGATCGGTTGTCTGGATAATACAGTCTCACTGAATAATCGTGATCGGTTTACTCATTTCTGAGTCCTCCGCTTTTCAGGATACAGTCGTAGCCCTTGAGGCTCTGACGGAGTTTAGCATACAGAACAACGACGTGAATGACCTGGACCTGAGAGTGGAAATATGTGTGAACAACAAAGACACGAAGAGACTGCATTTAAACAAGCAGACTGCACTGACCCAAACGGCGATCGACGTGAGAAACACACATTTTTCTGTTTAATTCGCTATTTTAATTTCTGTATAAATTTGCAGCATGTAAGTACGTTTTACTCGTTGATTTCACAGTTCCAAGAAGTGGGCAAAGCAACCCTACATGTACAAGGACGAGGAACAGGAACGTTATCGGTAATGCCTCTTTTAAAGCCTACATGCTAACTGTTGTTCTTTAGCAAATTTCTTTTATTCTGCTGTTTTATTTTTTTATCCATTGCATCTTTTTATAGATTAGGCAGACATATAGATCTCTGAAAAAGGATGAGTCATTCTGTGATCTCTTCGGTCTCAGTGTTAAAGTGGAAGGGGAACTCGACATCCGTAAGTACTCTGTTTTAGCAACCACAGGCCGTAAAGTCTTTCCGAAAGTCAAATCAGTACACGTTTTTTTATCCCTTTAAATTTTGTATGCAAGCTGTAAACAGGAAATGAAGTCATTTTGTTACAACACTTTTACTCCACAGTTTTAGGTACAAGTGACATCATCCTTACTCAAGCTTTAACCCAAATAGGATAGAAGCCTTTATTATCACCACATATACATTACAGCACATACCCTTACTGAGGAGGTTGGGGTCAGAGAGCAGGGTCAGCTATGATACAGCACCCCTGGAGCAGGGAGGGTTGAGGGCCTTGCTCAAGGGCCCAGCAGTGGCAGATTGGCTGTGCTGGGCCTTGAACCCCAATCCTCCGATCAACAACCCAGAGCCTTAACCAGTTGAGCCGCCACTATCCTAACAACCATCTTTAGATAAAAAGGGTTAAATGGATCTAAGTGCCGAGAATGTATTTATACTTTTGTACAGCTTATCATGTGGTCAGCTTTATTCTGGTTAGCTCAGGTTCAGTTACTATTCCGCTTCTAAATGAGTTGGCAGGTGGCTGTGAATTAGTTAAGGCAAAATGTGAAGCAGAAGATCAGTGGGGAAAGAAATGGGAAGCGATACAATTGTTTAGGATGACATTCCAGTAAGGACAATCATGAATGAAGAATGAAACGCAACTTAAACATCATTTCAGACAACAGGTGCACAAACTTTTGCACACAATCTTTCCTTTTACTATAGTGTCCAAAGAAAACGAAGATAGTCTGGACGATTACTATAATTATGAATACGATTTGGAGAGAGACGAACCCGCCAGCAGACAGGACTGGTTTGATCTGCGTACTCGCAGGAAGAGACAAGCTCCAGAGGAACTGAAGAAAGAAAACACACTCTTTTATACGGTGTGTGTGAGGTACGCAACAATCCTAATCAGCTTTTCAATGGAAGATCATATTCAGCAGTATTACAGGCAATATTTTGGCTAATAAATTTTGCTAAGTGTGGTACTGTTGTTGAATTCAGGAAGCTAAATGCTAAAATTTAATATACTCTCAATTATAATATGACTAAATAGGTATTTGTTTATAACATGCATTACTTTATCATGCAAAATTGACACTGGGTAAGGAGTCAGTCTGCCTTAAAATCCCTAAAAACCTTGCTAGCTACAGTAGGTGTGATGTCGTGCTTTGATTTTTATGTCCTGTATATAAAAACAAACATAATCCCAATGGCTTCAGATTCAAATCAAAATGTGGGTATATAAAATGTCACAATATAAAGGGATTTCCAGAATATAACACACATACTGTACAGGTTGAATACAGGTTTTTATACGTTTTAACGATTATAAGCGCTAATTGTTTTCATCACGCTCACCTCCTAGCAAGAAACAGGGAAATTCCACTGGTATGGTCCTGGTGGACATCTCACTCCTGACTGGACTCACACCAAACATCCAAGATCTGGAAGATGTATGTGAATCGTTACAGTTCTTTTTTAATAGTGAATCATCCTCCGTAACTGGTCTTACTGGTCTTTACCCGTATCGTGTTCTTGTTTTCTGTGTAGAACGTAAAGGGCACAGAGAAATACATCGACCATTATGATTTTTACAACAACAAAGTCTTCCTCTACTTTGATAAGGTAAACATCGTCATTTATATCATCCTGTACTATCCTTTTACTGCCTCATACAGATGTTACGGTCTTTGCAACAGCTGGATGTGTTCGGTTCGATTTATATATATATATATATATATGTAAGCTGCATACTGTACAAAGGAACATGTGTGCTGTAGATTAGTTATGAAGATATAAATAAAATAAAAGTTCTGAAACTAAAAAAGAACAGCATTATTTATTTCTTTTTACATTTACCTCCAGCTTTGATATATTCTAGTTTAAATGTCTACATAAATGTGGATTTTATTTCAGATCGTGGAATGATTTAAAACCACATTAACCATCCTACAAATTAATAGATAGATAGATAGATAGATAGATAGATAGATAGATAGATAGATAGATAGATAGATAGATAGATAGATAGATAGATAGATTAGATAGATAAACAAACAAACAAACATTAGCGACAGCTTGTATAAGTATTTACCGCCTTGACCTTTTCCATATTTTGGAAAGTTACAACTTGGAACTGAATTTGATGTAACTGGAACTTCACATCTCTGCCTGGTCTCAGCCTCAGACTTCATGCACATGAACACTGTTGGCTTGATTTCTGATGCATATGCCACCAAAATTGGAAACACTTCACCAGTTTTGAAGTCACAATCTGGTTGGTTGGATTCTAGATGATTTCCGGGAGATGTTTGGGTCATGATGTGATGATGTTTGGGCAATTAGCGCTTATTGACTATCAGCTAAACACTGGATTTTCCAAAAGCTGTGAAGTTCACAGTACAGACATTAATAATTCCATGACTTCCTTAAAGAATCTATGGTTATGCAGTGACTTTAGATGTTTATGCTCCTAATCATGATGCTGAACAAAACAAACTGTTAGCTGTACATGTCAGTTTGACGCCCTCTTGGGAGGTCCCTGGCTTATAGAAGTTACTACAGAGTCCAAACTTTCTGCAGTCAGTCTGAAGGTCTGGATTTGTGAGACTACCTGATCACCGAGTCCAAGAGGATGACCTTCTCTAGGCAGAGTCATGGTTGTGCCAGATTATTTCCATAAATCCACAGAACATAGACATCTTTACAGAAATTAGTCCTGGACTTTTTTAGATTACTTCTTGGTTTTTAATGATTTTTGGTTGGAACATGTGGAGGAACACCGAGATATCGACACTAATTACATGCAAGTCAATTCCACTCAGGTTCAACAGAACCATACGGGTTCAACAGAACTAATTGCACAGAAACCGGACCTTACAATATAACCATTTATTTTGCAAGCTACAGTATATGGAGTTTTCCTCCCAATTATACAACATATTATGAGCTATTTGTGAACATTGATGACATCATAGACTAGTTTCAAGTGCATTTCATTTCCGGGATGTAACACGGCAAAATGTGGAAAGGTGGACCAGTATGTGAAAGAGGAAATCGCCGCTTTACCGGACCCAGGTTCAGAAATTATAAACAATTTACAGATATAGAAAAAAGTTGTTTATGCTACATCTGAGTGGTGAGACGGTGGAGAGCTGGCTGGTGCCTGGGAATTGGCCAAGACTAAATTTGAAGAAGATCAGAAGGGAAACAAATGGAAAGAATTAAAAATAGTTAAGATGACATTTCACTAAGGATTAATCATGATTAAAGAAAGAAACTTACATTAAAGATCATTTTAGTCTAAGGGTGCACAAAATTTTGCACCCAACTGCACTGGCTAGGAACAGATAAGGAGACTAGCTCCAAACCTATCATTCTGTTTGTCCACATTTCATAATAAACTATGAAAACTATGACTTACGCTTCATAGATCACCGAAGAGGAGACGTGTGTTCGGTTCCGTGCAGAGCAGATCATTCCTGTCGGACTCGTCCAGCCCGCAGCGGCGGTCATCTATGATTATTACAGTCCAGGTCAGTCATGATTACAGCATTTCTGCCATGTGTGCCGAGTCAAACGTCAGACATGTTGACTGATGCGACTGTTTTTGGTTTTACAGATAGAAAGTGTTCGGTGTTCTATTCGGCCCCGAAGGACAGTCCCATGCTCACTAAGCTGTGTGAGGCAGATGTGTGCACGTGTGCTGAGGGTGAGTGTGACAGCACTGGTACACATCACTGCCTTGTGTGTGTTACACCAAACCTTTAGATAGCAGGCACGTTTCCTTTAACATGCTTGTCTATCATTTTCCTTCTAATCTCCTGAGACAACTCTGTCCTTAGATTTCTGTGGTCCATGTTCAGTGTGGTTCACACCACGATACCAAAAATGTGTTTGAAGACACATGTGATGCTAATTACAGGACACACATTGGTCCTATGGTCCTATGGTCAAATTATTTTTAATCTTTTCTTTTTGTTCAGGCCAGCTTCATTGTCTCGGTTTTTTTCCACAATTCAAAAAGCAACGTCTGATTTTCATCAATCAATTTTCAGTATGGGGACAGGGTGGCTAGGTGGTTAGCACGTTCGCCTCACACCTACAGGGTCGGGGTTCGATTCCCGCCTCCGCCTTGTGTGTGTGGAGTTTGCATGTTCTCCCCGTGCCTCGGGGGTTTCCTCCGGGTACTCCGGTTTCCTCCCCCGGTCCAAAGACATGCATGGTAGGTTGATTGGCATCTCTGGAAAATTGTCCGTAGTGTGTGAGTGTGTGAGTGAATGAGAGAGAGAGTGTGTGCCCTGTGATGGGTTGGCACTCCGTCTAGGGTGTATCCTGCCTCGATGCCCAATGGCGCCTGAGATACCCAAGTAGTTTGGATAAGCGGTAGACAATGAATGAATGAGTGAGTGAGTGAGTGAGAATTTTCAGTACATTTTTATTAAATAATTCCTTTTTTCAATCTAATTTTATTTCAGTGACCATTGTGGGTTTTTCTTTCTTTAATGGAAAGGGTACCAACAATTTTGTACATGTGCACATTTATTGTTTCTATAGTAACACCTCATTTACTGGAATTAGTGTTATTATTTACCAGCTCCTTCAAGATTTCACAGAGGTTATTTATTTATTTATTTGTTTGTTTGTTTGTTTGTTTGTTTGTTTATTATTTACAATCGTTGCAGACAAAAAAGAGCAGTTCAAATTCGCGATACAAAAGGTTTCTTGGCTTTCTATGATAGGTGTACTCGTGCTCGACACACACATGAATAGAAGAAGCTTTTGGCTGAATGCGGTCGTGATGATGTCACAAGACGTGTCTTAGCTTGAACCGGCGGTATTGAATCGGATTTGGCAAAATCCTGGAATCCTGGAGGAACTGATTTAAGTATTTATAAAAGTAGACTCTAATCAGTTTGAACACTTGAAGATAAAGCTGTTTCTTATTGTATTTAGGATGTTTGTCCAGTGTTGTAACGTGCTACTTTACAATTGCTATTACACTAGTGTTAGTGGAGTAAAAGAACGAAATCATTTTTTTGAAGAACATTAAATGTAACTATAAATGAATAAAAAAAGTGTGAGTTAATGAATTATAACATATAACTGTCATGGAAAGAAGAGGAATGAAAGTCAGTCGTAGTAAGACAGAATACATGTGTATGAAAGAGAGGGAGGGAAGTAGAACAGTCAGGTTACAGGGGGCTGAGGTCAAGAAGGTGCAGGAGTACTTGGGGTCAACGGTCCAGTGTGACAGGGAGTGTGGAAAAGAGGTGAAGAGGTAAGTGCAGTGAAGGGTGGGAGTGGGTGGAGAAAAGTGCCAGGAGTGTTGTGTGACTACAAGAAGGTGTAGAAGACGGTAGTGAGAGCAGCTCTGCTGTATGGGTTAGAGACTGTAGCAGTGAGGAAAAGACACGAGGCAGAGATTGAGGTAGCAGTGATGAGGATGATGAGGTTTTCTTTAGGAGTGATGAAGATGGACAGGATTAGGAAGGAGCACATCAGAGGGACAGCTCAGGTTGTCTGTTTTGGGGACAAGGTCAGAGGAGGGAGATGGTTATATTGGTAGAAGGATGTCAGAGATGGAGCTGCAGGGTAAGAGGTCAAGACGAAGGACAAAGAAGAGATGAAGTTAATTGGTGTGAGAGCACAAAAGTAAAAGAAGAACTGTCAGTTAATCGACCTGCTATAAAAAGAAATAAAATGCTTAGTGTTGTAAGAATATTCAGCTACATTACATTTACATTACTGACATTTAGTTGACATCCTTATCCAGAGCAACACACAAAAATGCTTTTACGTCACTATCGATGAATACATTAACACTGGATGACTAGGTTACAGACTTAGGACACCATCAACCTAAAACTCTGCTCAGGGATGTTTTTTTTTAATATTCATATAAAACAATAAGAGAAAATAAGCGCTAGTGTAAGTGTTTCAGGAAGAGGTAAAGTAGGTCTTCACCAGTCGTTTGAAGATAGCCTGTGACAGACAGCTGTTCGGACATCTGGAGGACGTTCATTCTATCACCTCGGTGCCAGAACAGAAGAGTGTCTTGATGTATAACTACCTCTTACCCTGAGAGATGGTGGGACAGTTGAGCAGTGCTGGTAGATCTGATGGAGTGAAGTTTAGAGTGAGGAGTGACAAGAGCTTTGAGATAAGAGGGAGCTGGTCTATGTTTGGCTTTGTAGGCGAGTATCAGTGTTTTAAATCTAATGCCTGAAGGTTCCTCTGGAAGCCAGTGGACAAAACGCAGCAGTGGGAGAACTTCTGCAGGAAGTAAACAAGTCGTTCAGCTCTGCTTCCACGTCTTTGGTTGTTCAGCTATATCAGCATTTCAGAAAGTATTTTATTCTGTAATAAAGCTGTGAGTCTGAGAGCCGTGTGTCTGGTTCTCTTTAGGTGGCTGTCCAAGGCTGAAAGTCACCTTCAGTAAGAACATGGAGGCGAACACAAGGACTGAGTATGCTTGTTTTCTGCCCTCCGTTGATTATGGTAAGTCACGTATTTGTTAATTTTTTTCTCCTAATCATAAAGACTTAATAAATAAACAACGCATTTCCTACAGTTTACACAGTCAAGATCCTCAGCTTCAGCAGCGACGGTGTGTTTATATCTTATAAAACATCAATCACTCAAGTCCTTCGGACAGGTGAGTCGCATTATTCCTACTGCTCCTCTTGTGATTATTGATTGCGTTATGATTTATAAATATTTTTTCATTAATTTTTTTGTTTTTAATTGAATAAATGAATAGGTAAAGACTTAACTATCCAGAAAGATGATGTGCGAGAAATGCTCCAGCGTTTATCGTGTAATGAGATGGAGCTGAAAGACAAGGCAGAATATCTGATTATGGGGCAGGATGACAGTCTGTTTGTGGGAAACCAAGAGAATCGGTAAGATCTAGATTATTCTGTAGATTTGTTTACTTTTAAAAAAAAGAGTAACCTTCATATGCATTCGATTATCTGAGACGTGTTTGTTGTGCGTTTTCCTCGTCTGAAGATATAAGGATGACATTACTTACCAGAGATTTATGTCTGTCTCACCAGAAACCTGTTTCTTATACACACACACACACACACACACACACACACACACACACGTCGGTTTTGATCATTAAGGTTTTGATCATTCGTGTTAAAACTGAATTGATAATTACTGGGGATGTAACGGTGTGCTAGGGTTTGTCCTACTGCTTGATAAATCAGTGTAAATAACATTATGGTGATATGGTTGAAAAAAATTGTGTTTAAAAAAATTAGATTAGATATGATTTATAAAGTTTGGGGGCACGGTGGCTTAGTGGTTAGCACGTTCGCCTCACACCTACAGGGTTGGGGGTTCGATTCCCGCCTCTGCCTTGTGTGTGTGGAGTTTGCATGTTCTCCCCGTGCCTCGGCTGTTTCCTCCGGGTACTCCGGTTTCCTCCCCCGGTCCAAAGACATGCATGGTAGGTTGATTGGCATCTCTGGAAAATTGTCCGTAGTGTGTGAGTGAATGAGAGAGTGTGTGTGCCCTGCGATGGGTTGGCACTCCGTCCAGGGTGTATCCTGCCTTGATGCCCGATGACGCCTGAGATAGGCACAGGCTCCCAGTGACGTTCGGGTTAAGCGGTAGAAAATGAATGAATGAATGAATGATTTATAAATCTCACTCTCTCTGGTGTCACCCAGATGATGAGTGGAACCAAACTCCAACCAGAACGCCTCAAGGCTTCTTCCTCATGTCCTCTCTGGGAGTTATTACACACAACTGGGATTGAAATCCATCCAGATTTCTGAACTGCTTTGTCAATGTTTGTTTTTTAATGCATTAAGTTGAATGTGTAAAAGTAAAACTGTTCTCATAAAACCTCTGTTATTTGACGACCATTTCTATACTCGTAGATATCAGTAAATAAGCTTCATCTTACGTTTAGAGAATGTAGTACATGCCCTTATCCTGTAATTGAGGGTTAAGGGCCTTGCTAAGGAGCCTAGCAGTGGCATTCTAACCAGTTGTCCAACACCTTAACCGCTAAGCTACATCGCCCCCTTTTCCTTTTTTAGTTTTTTATACTAAACTACAAATCTCTATTTTAATCTCTATTAAAATAGAAAATGGAGTTGGGGGTGGGGGGGTTGGGGTTATACATTCAGGATCAATTCTTAAAAGTCTGGAGTTTGGAAACTCTTCAGAAGTTCCTGGTGAGATACGACCCGAACATTCGGTGCCCGAAACGCTTTCGTGATTTTCAAACGATTTTTCAATCTTTATTTATTTTAATACATCTTTATTATTTATATACCGAATCCATCTCTGTTAATAAACCGTGTGTTTTTCCAGCTTTAGGTACGTTCTGGATAATAAGATGTGGATCGAGCAGATTCCTCCAGCCACGAAGTGCAAGGCGACCAAAAGCAGGAGAGCTTGTCAGCTTCTTGAATCCTTCATAGAGTCACATGCTCAAAAGAAGTGTGCGATTTAGCGTACACGAGACGGCGAAGAGACGAGAGCTGACACAGATATATGAAAGCCATGACACATAGCTCAGTAAATTGTGTGCTTTTATTTTCAGTGCATATGACCAAGTAAAATTAGGGTTTGTGGACCAGCGGCGTTGGAAGTGCAGCAGAAAGTCGTGTTGCAGATAAGCATGAGCTTTACTTCTCTTAAAAAAAAAAATAATCATGGAATGAACAGGAATGAAATGTTTGTCCTTGTCTTTAATAACCTAACGATCATTGTGCTTTGAACATAATGATGTTTGGCTCAGTGATCGATTATTTTCAATAGTTCTTTAACCACTCTGCTTTGACTGATGCATAAAAGTCGTCGGATTGACGTTAACCAGAATATATCTGAGGAATGGTTTCCTGTTAATACGCAGCGCAGGAACAGTTTAGAGTTGAAACTGAACACTGACTTTACTGCAATATAACAGATCACAAATAAAGGATTACAAAAAAATTTTTAAAAAATCTCATTGCCTCGTTCATGGGTCCAGTTAATTATGTGCCAAAAGTATGAATCAGAATTACACTTGAAAGAAAATACTTCATATCACAATACAAATGATTATTATTTTATAACAATACCTCCACTCTGTTGTTGAAGATGCCTTTAACTTACTTACACCTTCTAGAATTTTATCTTGTCTATTTATTACCTTTTTCTCACATTTCACGTGAGCCAGAGGCTTAAAACGAGCCAATCGCAGTATGTGTGTATCATGGATACTTTGGGCAGTTCCCTGTCAGACCACCAGAGGGCAGCACATCACATTATAGTTGAACGGTTGGTGATTAGTCACCTTCTTTCTGAGGTCAGTGTTGTTTTTAGCCTTTATAATAATCATAATAATAATAATAATAATAGTACTACTACTACTACTAATAATAATTAATATACTAATTATTATTATTATTATTATTATTATTACTATTATTATTATTATCATCATCATCATCATCATTATCACAAATACATTTTTTTTATGTCACCCATAAGCTTCAGAAGACTCTCAGCTGATCACGAGAGATGAAAAGAGAGAAAGTTGAAGGAGCGAATGTTTATAGTTTAAAGCTGTTCTAACTTAAGTCAGACATATTCAAACATTTTCCTCATTCAAAATATATATACACTGGCAAATTATTGCCTATTATTCACTAGACAATAAAATAAAATAAATGTAAAGCAGTCTTGTAATAGACTATAAGGATGTAAAGCTTTGAACAGTAAGAAACATAACAGTAAAATGAGCTTTGGCGAAAGAAAAAAAACTGATTCTGACTGATTCTGACTGAGGTAAAAAATATATAGGATACTGATGTATGATCTTGTATATTAAGTTTACAGCATTTAGCAGACGCACTTATCCAGAGTAACTTATATTTAATCCCGTTTTGTACAACTGAGAGTTAAGGGCCTTGCTCAGGGGCCCAGCAGTGACAGCTTGGTGGACCTGGGATTTGAACTCACAATCATCCAAACAGTAGCACACCCCTTAACCACTAAGCTACAACATCCTACATGTATTATATGTATATTTATAAAAACTTTTATTTCTTTAATAAAGCTATGTTTGAAAAGCTTTGTTTATCATTTGTTTTCATGGTGATATCTACAAGATATGTGGTTAGACCAGCTATGGACTTAGAGATGATGCCGTTGACTAAAAGACAGGAGGCAGAGCTGGAGGTGGCAGAGTTAATTAGAATATTAGAGAGTTAAGAAGATTGAGAAGGTTTGGCCATGTACAGAGGAGAGATATGGGGTATATTGGAAGAAAAAATGCTGAGGACGGATCTGCTGAGCAAGAGGAAGAGAGGAAAGCCGAGGAGGAGGTTTACGCATGTGGTGAGAGAAGACATGCAGATGGTTGGTGTGACAGAGGAAGATGCAGAGGAAAGAGGAAGATGGAGGATGACGAACCGCCGTGACGACCCCTAACGGGAGCAGCTGATAGAAGGAGGAGGTTTGTTTTCATTGTGATGATAGTATTTTACATTTTTTTTTTTGTAATTTTGTTACTTTTGGCACAAAATCAATCCTAAGCCCTGGACAAGAAAATGCATTCTCTCTGGCTTTGCTTTTTCAGCTTGTACTAAACCCGCAGGGATTAATTAAACGTTTAAAATCGATGCAGATCTTCCGATATGGGAATGATGAATCCTGTGGGTTTATAATATGCTACTAAACTTCAGAAGCAAAACTATGAACACCTGTAGTCTCGTACTCCGTTCTAGTCTTGTACACAGACTGGCTTTGATTCTTTTCTTGTTTTTTTTTTTGTTTTTTTTGTCCGTTTGTTTTTTTCTTTTCTCGAAGATGTGCACCGTACGTGTTTGGCAATATGTTTGCTTCCTAGCCTGAAGCGGTTCATGCAGTAGCGTCTACTGTATGTCAAGGCATTTGCAGAAAAACGTTACAGAAATGCAAAAAACAAAAACAAAAAATCATAACACTGTATACAAAATAAAATAAATAAAATAAAAAAAAAATAAAAATCCTTCACTACGTCTAGAGTCACGTCTGTTGTGCTGGGTCACATGGCCGACACCCATGTCAGATATACGAACGGTAAGAGAACTTTAAGGCAGGTGAACATTATAAGAACTAGAAGCTGCGTGTCCTCTACCTGTACAATAGTGGATGAAACACTAGCATTTGAAGCTTTATCGTATTGAAGCACTGTGACTTCGCAAAAAAGCAGTGAATGCACACGATATGACGCAAACGCATTGACGGCGGCGACGAGTCAATGCACAAGAGAGTTAGTCTGATAGAAAATGGCTTGTTTTCACAGTACGCTTTTCAGACGGCTTGTCGATAAGTAAAGGAATTTCTTGCCTCTGAAAAGGTCGTAATTACGTCATAAACCAACATGTTGATGATGTGTAAAAGCTGAAGAGTAGCTGCCTTCGCAAACACTGCTCGGAGTGCAGCGATTGTTATTACTCTTGTATGTTGGTGACGGTGTCTAGTTTTTTTTCGGGATTTAATTCATAATTCACAATCGGTTCGAATCAGTGCAATAGTGAGGAGGGATAAAATGTCAGACCTTGCTTGAACTTCAATTTGATTCGACTCAAGGTCGTGTCAGTGGCAGGGGCCTTTGTGGTGTGCATACAAAACAAAAACAAAATGTGTACATGTAACATGTTACATGTGTACAATACTTTTGCTGGATGACCCTTGAGGGGATTTTTTTTTACTGCAGGTAACGGTAGACTTTAAAGCAGTGGTTCCCCGAGTCTGCCACGGCCACGTGTCCTTCAGAGGTGAGAGCCAGACCCTGAGGGCCATACAGAGGGTCTGCTGACGTGTTGATGTACGACAGGAATGAGCCTGAGCTGTCAAACACCTGCAGCACACACACACACACACACACACACACACACACACACACACACACACACACACACACAGTATGCAGTCACAAAACCATCACTATTAAATCTGTCTCAATTCATTCACCTTCACACATGCATTAAAACTGCTGAAACAGACACATGCAGTGTAATTAACAATAACTCTGTGTACGGAGATGACAATGCAGTCACAGAGACACTGAGATTACGTAACAGACGTGTGTGTGATTAACAACAGTCATGTAAAAGTTCTTTACATTTGCACTAAACATCGCCTATCTTTTTTATTTCTTCGATACCTTCCTTCTTCATCCTTCCTTGGTTTTTCATTCCTTCCTTTCTTCTTTCTTTTTCCTTATTTCCCTCCTCTCTTTTTCAATCCTTCCCTCCTTCCCTTGTCCATCCTTCCCTCCTTCCCTTGTCCATCCTTCCCTCCTTCCCTTGTCCATCCTTCCCTCCTTCCCTTGTCCATCCTTCCCTCCTTCCCTTGTCCATCCTTCCCTCCTTCCCTTGTCCATCCTTCCCTTGTCCATCCTTCCCTCCTTTCTTTCTTTTCTCACTTCTGTCCATCCTTTCTTTTTCCTTCCTTCCTTCCTTCCTTCCTTCCTTTCTTTTTCCTTCCATCCTTCCCTTGTCCATCCTTCCCTCCTTCCCTTGTCCATCCTTCCCTCCTTTCTTTTCTCACTTCCGTCCATCCTTTCTTTTTCCTTCCTTCCTTCCCTTGTCCATCCTTCCCTCCTTCCCTAGTCCATCCTTCCCTCCTTCCCTTGTCCATCCTTCCCTCCTTCCCTTGTCCATCCTTCCCATGTCCATCCTTCCCTCCTTTCTTTCTTTTCTCACTTCCTTCCCTCCTTTCTTTTTCTCACTTCCTTCCGTCCTTTCTTTCTTTTCTCACTTCCTTAACTCTTTCTTTCTTTTCTCACTTCCTTCCATCCTTTCTTTTTCCTTCCTTCCTTCCTTCCTTCCTTCCTTCCTTCCTTCCTTCCTTCCTTCCTTCCATCCTTTCTTTTTCCGTCCTTCCTTCCTTCCTTCCTTCCATCCTTTCTTTTTCCTTCCTTCCTTCCATCCTTCCTTCCCTCCAACCATCATTCCTTTCTATCCTTTTCCTTCATTCCCTCCTTCCCACCATCATTCCTTCCTTCCTTCCTTCCATGAGTGTGTTTTATTAAAACGACCTCACATTGACGGCATGTCCCTGTGTGCAGCTTCTGACAGTCTGACTCATAACCTACCGCATCGCTAGTCTCAGTCCCAGTAAAAACAATCGCAGAGAATAAATCTGGAGTTATAATGAGACAATGGCTTGTTTTACATGTTGATTTACATTCCCACTAGTACGCAGACACAGTGGAGGTTACCTGGATCCTGCTGTTACCCCAGTCTGCAACAATGATGTTCCCGTTGCCATCCACTGCCACACCTGTGGGAGCGTTAAACTGGCCGTTACCTTCTCCATGAGAGCCGAACTTAAACAGGAACTCGCCGTCTGCGTTATAAACCTAAACAACAGGAGACGGACATCAGCGAACGCAAACATGTCCTACTTGATCTAACAGACATGTTTCTTTTACTGAAGATGTTCAGAAAAAAAATAATAATAATGTTTTCAAATATGCAGCATTTAGCCTGTTTGTATAGAATCCTAGTGTGTTTCATCATCACACTTGAGTTTGGACCAAACTGACTTCAAACAAACCAAAACAACTGGCCCAAGAGCGTCTTTGTGAGCTGGTCTTGGCCCGCTTCCAAGGGATTCAAAAAAGATTCGACTCCGAATCGACTCGGCTGCAGAAGTGAATCATTTACTTTTCTTTTTATAGAAGCAAGCTGTTAAACTGATCGTCAAGCTACAAACTGTGATATGTGTTCTGAAAATATATGCTAGATGTCACACACACAACCTGGACGGAGTGCCAACCCATCACAGGGCACACACACTCTCATTCACTCACACACTCACACACTACGGACAATTTTCCAGAGATGCCAATCAACCTACCATGCATGTCTTTGGACCGGGGAGGAAACCGGAGTACCCGGAGGAAACCCCTGAGGCACGGGGAGAACATGCAAACTCCACACACACAAGGCGGAGACGGGAATCAAACCCCCCACCCTGGAGGTGTGGGGCGAACGTGCTAACCACTAAGCCACCGTGCCCCCCCCCCCCCCAATACTGATTATTGATATCCATGCTCTTTGTGCTCTAATAATATTATGCTTTCGACATAATATTCCCCCAAACACTTTACAGTATAAGCACCATAAATAGCCATGACATAAATAAATGGAATGAACAGAGTAGCTAAAGAAGTTATAGCGTACCTTAACGGAGTGATTATGGAAGTCTGTCACTATTATTTCGTTCTTGTTGTTCACGGTTACAAAATGGGGACCTGGATATCACAACGGAGAGAAACAAACAAAAAAAAATTATGGAATTTTTATCTAGTGTTTATAAGTATAACTACTATACGGGGTATGTACAGGGTACTTACTGAAGGCAGGGCCGGATTTACTGAGCTTGGGCTCTGTTGGGGTGGTTGGAGTGATTTTATCTAGAATAAACAGAGGTCAGAGTTGAGAGTTAATCGTATGTGAGGATTTGGGGGGTTTTTTAGACTCTATACAACCGAATGTAGGTGGACACCTGACATCACAACCACATGACTATACCACATGACATTAAACACACCACTGTATAGAGTGTCTGTGTGCTGTATGGAACCAGGAGGCTGAAACCTGTTCCAACAGTCCAGCTGTGCACAGAGCACACACAGAGCTATGAAGACATGTTTAGAGAAGGTTGGACTGGAAGACATTTAGTGTCCTGCACAGAATCCAGACTGGCTCAACCCCAGTGAACACCAGCTGTAACCTTCCATCTTCCTTTCCTATCCTCCCCCCTTCCTTTTCCTTCTATCCTCCTTCCTTTCCTTTCATTTCCTTTCCTTCCATCCTAAATCCTTTCCTTTCTTTTTCCATTCATCCTTCCTTTCATTTCCTTCCATCCTCCTTACTTTCCTTTCATTTCATTTCCTTCCATCCTCATTCCTTTCATTTTACCATCTGTCTTCCGTCCTTTCCTTTCCTTTCATTCCTTTCCTCCTTCCTTTCCTTCCATGCTAAATCCTTGCCTTTCTTTTTCCATTCATCCTCCTTCCTTTCATTTCATTTCCTTTCCTTCCATCCTCATTCCTTTCTTTTTTTCCTTCCATCCACTTTCCCTTCCAATATCTAGTGGAAAACCTTCCCAGAAGAGAAGAGTGGAGCTTCTTATAACAGCAAAGGGAGAATAAATCATGAATGAGCTTGACAGTAAGTACTAATGAGAACGATGATCAGGGGGTCCACATACTTTTGGCCAGATAGCGTATGAGTGTTTCAGGGTAAAAAAAAAAAGCACCTGAAAACTGCCTGTCTAACGTCCCTTTGGCTCCAAACTTGGTCACCAGTTTGCCGTTGGACTGAAAGATGAAGACGCAGCAGGCTTTGTTGTCTGCAGCGATGATATGACCGTTCTTGTCCACGGCTACGCCTTTGGGTCCCATCAGCTTTCCAGCTCCAATTTTACTCTAAAGCGGTCCCAAAAAAAAAAAAAACAGATTCATTATTGAGAGGAAGCTTGGGAAAGAACTTGACATTTACAAATGCATTTACTGAAATTCACTAACTTTAAACTTTCCATCTGAAGAGAAGATCGTGATCCATCTGTTGTCATAGTCTGCGACGATGATGTCCCCGTTCATGTCGACTGTCACACCGGTGGGACGTTGCAGCTGCCCTGGTGAGCGACCTCTGACCCCAAAGCGTAGCTTGAACTGACCATCATTAGAAAACACCTGCAAAGCATCAACATCCAGCGTTTTTTGAACTAGCGAGACGACATAAATAAATTGCCCATTTTCTGTACTGGTGATAGTGATGGTCATGGTGCTGTTACAGTGATGGTGATATGATGGTCATGGTGATGTTACAGTGACAGTGATAGTGATGATCATGGTGATGTTACGGTGATGGTGATATGATGGTCATGGTGATGTTACAGTGATGGTGATATGATGGTCATGGTGATGTTACAGTGACGGTGATAGTGATGATCATGGTGCTGTTACAGTGACGGTGATAGTGATGGTCATGGTGCTGTTACAGTGACGGTGATAGTGATGATCATGGTGCTGTTACGGTGACGGTGATAGTGATGGTCATGGTGATGTTACAGTGACGGTGATAGTGATGGTCATGGTGATGTTACAGTGATGGTGATATGATGATCATGGTGATGTTACAGTGATGGTGATATGATGATCATGGTGATGTTACAGTGATGGTGATATGATGATCATGGTGATGTTACGGTGATGGTGATATGATGGTCATGGTGATGTTACGGTGATGGTGATATGATGGTCATGGTGATGTTATGGCGATGGTGATATGATGGTCATGGTGATGTTACGGTAACAGTGATAGTGATGGTCATGGTGATGTTACAGTGACAGTGATATGATGATCATGGTGATGTTACGGTGATGGTGATATGATGGTCATGGTGATGTTACAGTGATGGTGATATGATGGTCATAGTGATGTTATGGTGATGGTGATATGATGGTCATGGTGATGTTATGGTGATGGTGATGGTCATGGTGATGTTACGGTGACGGTGATAGTGATGATCATGGTGCTGTTACAGTGATGGTGATATGATGGTCATGGTGATGTTACGGTGATGGTGATATGATGGTCATGGTGATGTTACGGTGATGGTGATATGAAGGTCATGGTGATGTTACAGTGATGGTGATATGATGATCATGGTGATGTTACAGTGATGGTGATATGATGGTCATAGTGATGTTATGGTGATGGTGATAGTGATGATCATGGTGATGTTACGGTGATGGTGATAGTGATGGTCATGGTGCTGTTACAGTGACGGTGATAGTGATGATCATGGTGATGTTATGGTGATGGTGATAGTGATGGTCATGGTGCTGTTACAGTGATGGTGATAGTGATGGTCATGGTGATGTTACAGTGACGGTGATAGTGATGATCATGGTGCTGTTACAGTGACGGTGATAGTGATGGTCATGGTGCTGTTACAGTGACGGTGATAGTGATGGTCATGGTGATGTTACAGTGACGGTGATAGTGATGATCATGGTGATGTTACAGTGACGGTGATAGTGATGGTCATGGTGATGTTACGGTGATGGTGATATGATGGTCATGGTGATGTTACGGTGATGGTGATATGATGGTCATGGTGATGTTACGGTGATGGTGATATGATGGTCATGGTGATGTTACGGTGATGGTGATATGATGGTCATGGTGATGTTACGGTGATGGTGATATGATGGTCATGGTGATGTTACGGTGATGGTGATATGATGGTCATGGAATGTAAGGAGCTCCTCACCTGTATGCACTGGTTGTTGCTGTCAGCCACCACTATACGGCCATTGATGGACGTGGAGATGCCCTGGAGGTTGGAGAACTCACCTCGCTCACGCCCTCTCGAGCCTGACACAAATATGAAAACAGATTTTAAGGCTTTATAACGAGTTCAGTTAAACACACGTGGTGAGGAGAAAATACTAATAAAAACTCAGACCTCAGGATTTGTATGCTTCTATTAGAGACGGCCAAATTTTGCCCAAAACGGATTTTCGTCCCCGTTATTGCTAATTTGGGCTTCTGATGTGGTACGGTATGTATTCGTGTAAGAAGCTTTGACTGAATAGTCAAGTCAAGTTAATATACACATAAAGAGTATATTATTAAAAGCAGCTGTTTTAAAAGATTCTGACCAATCAGAATTGAGAAAGAGAACAGGGAACTTGACCAATAAAATTATTACAGTAAGTTATTATTTCACTACTGTTTGTTTTTTACTATTCGAATCTACAGTGTTATCCTCTACCTGAGTAAAAATAAAGTAAAATCTGACCTACGATCTTCTCACAGTACTCACCTACTCTGAAAATCAGCTCGTCCTCGATGGGGTTCTCCTTCTTCTTGGTGGTGCTGTACATGCTGGCAGGACGCCGCAGTGCTTTCTGGCGAACGTGAGCCCCTCCTCCTCCCCCCGCAGGGGATTTGACGCGTCTTTTGACATCTTCGGGGGAGTGCGGTGCGTCGCTGGCTTTGACGGCGCGCAGGCGGAAAGGGCTTCCTCTCACAGCCTGGCCGTACAGCAGCAGGGAGAAGGAGAACTCACCCTCACTGGATAAAGTGTAGCCCACGTCGTAAGTGCCGTTCTTGTTGTCCGTCACATCGCCGTTAGTGACGGCGCCGTCGGGTCCGGTGATGTGTGCAACGAGAGCTGCGCTGCCTGACTTCACCAACTCTCCAGCCTTATCCTGATTAGACAAAAATAAATAAATAAATTGCGTTTATTTTGATGTAATAGGAATGTACAACAGAGCTATAAAGTTAAAGAACCGAAGCTGAACTCCTTACAACACTTATTTTTTTTATTTGTTTCTTATTTGCATCTGTCATTATTTCACCGTTCCTGAATTATTAACTGTAGGCATTTCCGGAGGTCCCCAAAATAACCAAGACTGTTGCACGGATACTGCATTAGATACAGTGTCATGGCTTATTAAAAAAAGCAAGAAAAATTGAAAGTCAATTCTCTAAAACAACAATTTGTCTGCTCTGTATGGTTAAAAGCTCAATTTTTATACAATAGCAAGATTTTTTTTATTTGTTTATGTCACTTAAAGTCATGCAAGAGACAAAAAGTTCTAATGCTAGGTAACATTACACTCCGGTTTATTGAGGTTTTATTTCCCATTCTGGTTTATTCTTATGGCAAAATCTTGTAACCTCATCTGCCTTTTTTTATAAAAAATACTACCAGAGCAACTTTTATACTGTTTATTGCACTGAGCAGTTAAGAGTTAAGGGCCCTGCTTAAGAGCCGAGCAGTGGTAGATCGGTGGTCCTAGGATCTGAATGACCTTACAAGCAGCAGGACAACATATTAATCTCTGATCTTCCACTTCCATGTTAGACTACCAGATTAAAATGACGTTGTCTCTCATTTGTCACTCTTCTAAAATAAAGCTGATGTCTTAACCTGATGCATTACTACTAACATCTGTAATGATTTTGCAACAGTGGTCGTTTTTAATTTGCAGTAGTCAATATGAACTTGTTTTGTGGTTGCTTTGAAGACAAATCCTAGATTTAAGCTTGTCCCATGACTCCTGAGCTGCTGATTAGTCCACTAACGAGTCTTTTCTGCATCAGGAGCAGCATGACTCACCTTGGTGGTAACAGTAACGGTGGTATTCTGGCCCACTACGGCGTGCCGTAGTCCCTCTCCTGTAGCCACACTGGTGTGACCCACAGCACTAGTAGTGATCAGAACCCCCAGGTTCTGGATGGAGCGACGGAGGCCCTCGGTCTCCACCTGGCACTCCAGGTGCCCGTTCTCATGCGGCTGCTCTGGGAAAGAGTGACGCGCCAGCGCTGACACTCTCTCCCCCAACTGCTTCTGCACCAGCAGCACCTCGGTGGCGCTGCCGTGGCTCAGAGCCTGCTCGGTGAAGCCGCAGCTGCTCTCGATATTCTCCTTCCCCTGCAGAAGAGCAGCCAGTTGGGTCTGAAGCACCTGCACCCAGAACACAGCGGACACCGCTATCACACCGCTCGTCTACATGATTACATCCTCCAGAATATGTACCGTTCTCATAACCTTCTTCACACTGTGCTTAGCACTGCTACCTTTTGCTTGGTGCTACAGATGTTTTCCAGGTCAGTGATGAGGGCGTTCTTGCGTTGGTGCAGTGCTTTCTCCAGCTCCTCGAACGTGCTGCTGATCTCAGTTATTGCCTCGCTCTTCCTCTCGCACAGCTGCCTGGAGATTTCGTTCACTACGTCGATGGCTGCCGTCAGCTGAGGAAGCCTGGAGGAGGACGTAGGGAAGGGAGAACGGCGCAGAGACGTTAAACATCTCATTATGAATCAATAAATACATACAGGTGGCAGTCGGAGGACAACCGTACGCCCACGGCTCTCCGTGAAGACTCATTTATTCTCTTTAAAGTGCCGCGATAATGTGAGGATGAAAACTGAAAGATAATTATTAAAGGATAATTAGCTCTGTAATTGCACTTTAATTGGTTATAAAGCACATTAGTTTTCACGACTGGTTTCATCGTTCAGACTCGATACGTTTATGTTCTGATGGCTTTTGATTCTCACTCCTCTTTAAGCAGGATCACGGGCTAACACTTAAAAGTCGTTAAGACTCAAACAAGCTGTAAATATAACATCAAATAAAGTCAATATTCACAAATCAGTCATGTTTTGACTCCTGGACCTAGGAAACATCTCACTTTGTATAACGATGGAAGAAATTTGTGCTGAATGAAATGAATGTTAAATCGCTGACATTGACACTGATGCTGATATGTTTGTGCACATGTGCTGCTTTAGGTGAAAATGGATGTACAGGACCTTTTTTTAAGGCTCAAGATGATGTCTTAGGCCACGTTCACACTGCAAGTCTTAATGCTCAATTCGGATATTTTGCTCAGATCTGATTTTTTTTGTTTGGCTGTTCACATTACCTTTTAAAATGTGGCCTATATCAGATACCGGTGTGAACAGTTTGCTATTTCAAACTGACCCGCATGCGGAAACGAACAATAACAATGAACAATAACAATGATAACAATGAATCTCACTGTTTTAATGCATCACATATTATTTGAGGTGCACACACATTCATTTGGAGCAAAATAATAATAATAATAAAAAATATATGTATATCAGCGGGGGTCTATACTATGCCATGGCCATGGGGGTTATCAGCGGCAGCTTTATAATACCTTATCATTAATAGCTGTATCAATATTACCGTTATTATTATTATTATTGCTATTATAACTACTACTATTATCATTACTATTAATGGCTGTATCAGCATTATTATTGCTATTACTACTACCATTTCTATTTGTCCTCTTCCTGATCCTTTAACCTCCCCTTCATTACTCATGAAATGAGTATATTTGTAAATATGTTTATCATTACTACTACTGCTAATACTATTATTACTATTTCTTATTAATTGGATTTTTCATTATTATTATTATTATTATTATTATTATTATTATTATTACTGTTGATATTGTCTCCTTCCTCATACCCAATTTTACATTTTTTTTTTATTATCTTTTTTCCCTGGTTAATTTTATTTTATGTATTTTTTTGTCTTGTGTGATACTATTACTGTCTTCATCATTATTATTGTCATTGTAATTATTATTATTTTAATTAATATATTTTCCTCTTTGATATATATAGATATATATATATATATTTGTATATGTTAAAAAAAAAGTTGGCGAGGTTATGGAGGAAGTATTGTGTCATCTGGTGCAAGCAAACATATCATGTAATGCTATAATGTGATGTATTCAATGCAAACATTTATATAACACTCACTTTATATAACACTCTTAAAACACACACGTTACCAGTCACGTTTGTGTCACGTTTTCCCTGGCGAAAATAAATAAATAAATAAATAAATAAATAAATAATCGTTTTCGCCGATGCATAATTGTGACAAATGTCGATGTAGATTGACGTAAAAGTCGCATCAAATCCACCTTGGTTGTTCACACTGTGGCCACATTGGAAAAAAAAATCAGATTTGGGTCTGATTCAGGACCACATATGGAATTGAGTGTTCACACTACAGGTTTGAGTGTTCACACTACTCCTGAAGAAGTCTGACCTGGTCACTTGACCCCAAACTAAAATCGGATTTGGGCCACTTTTACCTGCAGTGTGAACGTGGCCTTATTCCCTCAGTGTTATAGGATCATTCTTATTTGCTCAGCACCTTTGGTTCATGGATTAATTAAGATCGTTAAGTTTAATGCCTGTGCTTATGACTAGTACTGTACATGATGCATATAAATGATTCGTTCACCACACGGAAGAAACCTTTATTGTAAATTGTCCGCTGCCTTGCTGTCGCTCGTACCTATTGCGGATAGCATCCAACTGGTTCTTGAGCGCTGCTTTGTGTTGCTCGAGCACATCCCGCAGAGGAACGGTCACATGCTCGCGGTGTTCTCCCTCTGTGCACTCGAGACACATGGCTGTCTCACACGACTCGCAGTAAAACTCCATCACCTGGTAAGAGTCAGCGTAACACAAACAAAGATGACAATACCATAAAACACAGCCAGTGCTTATTCAGGTCCTTATTAAAGGTGATACCTCACCTTGCCCTCGTGGTTGGGGCAGGACAGAGACTGAGCCAAGTTGGCGGCACTGGCTGACTCCAGAACGTTACGCTCCTCAGGCTGCGAGCACTCGGCCTCCCTCTGTAGCACCTCCATCAGGTTAGTGATGAAGAAATTGTTCTGCAGCGCTGCTACACCTTTCTCGGGCAGGATGGATGTCTGCCTGCACACCGGGCAGGACAGTGTAAGGGACTGTGGTGGGATGTAGTTCTGGAGGCATCTGAGGAGAAGGAAGTGTGGGTGAGTTCTGGGCTGGATATTAATTCAGAATTTCAATGATGAATGTTTTTTAATAAGGGGTTTCGTAGTACGATTTAGTGGTATAATTATTTATCCCAGTTTGGAACCACCTCCATGTGCTTAGTAAGCTGTTAGGAAAAAGTCTGCATTTCTTACAGGAAAGTGTGATTTTGGTACACGAGGCATGTGTTTCATTCGCATAATCACAATATCATCATAACAGCTATGATTTTATTCAGCTAATTGTACAAGATTAACATCCAGTTTGTTCTATAACAATAATAATAATCAGTGTTGTATAAAGCACTATAAAGCAATACTTAAGTAAAAGTACAAGTATCAGACTACAAAAAGACTTCAGCAGAAGTGAAAGTCGCCTTTTAGAATATTACTCAAGTAAAAGTCATAAAGTATCTGATATTTGCTGTACTTAAGTATCAAAAGTAATTTTCTGATATTTAATGTACTTAAGTATTTGGAGTAAAAGTAAAAAGTAAAATTTCAGTGATTTTCGGTAGGCATAAGACCAGGGGCGGTTCTAGGGTTTCATCTTTAGGGGTTTTAGCCCTCAGTGAGAATTAAAAACAAGAAGAGTTTTATATTATATATTATATGACCACATAGTAAGCCAAAAGTTATGGTATTATTAAATGGTAAAAGTGGACACAAAAATTTTATGCATGATGTAATGATGCCAGTCTTGAATCAGATCAGTTCATATATGTGTGCATTCTCTACAAACAGTGTGTCCAATGAATGACGTCATTAATAAACTAATATTCACAAAGACCAAATCAATAAATGTTATTTTTATTTAGTATTGTATGGATTGTTTGCATTAATATTTAGTTTGTGCTACAACTCTGGTAATAAGAATAGTGACATTTCACTGCTTTTGGTTGCCGCCGTTATAGATAAACGCCCCCAGCTCTGACCACGTGTGCTCGCTGCGCGTACCTGTGCTTCTCCGTACAGCACGCGAACGTGCGTAATACAATCTAGGAGCAGTGATACACCAAACCTCCCTTATTACAGTCACACACATTTCTGCTGAGTTTATTTTGTAGTAACGAGTAACGAAGATGTTTAGTGGGAATATAACGGAGTAAAAGTTTACATTTTATCTCGGAAATGTAGTGGAGTAAAAGTGAAAGTTGTCATAAATTTAAATAGCGAAGTAAAGTACAGATACGTGACATTTCTACCTAAGTACAGTAACGAAGTATTTGTACTCCGTTACATTACAACACTGATAATAATAATAATAATAATAATAATAATAATAATAATAATAATAATATCATCATCAGGCACATCTCAATCCATTCCCTAGCTCCCAAGGTGGTGAATCAGTATAGGGATAAGGACATATCAGTATAAGGATCCTGGCTCACTAAACATTAGGACACGGATGACTCTTAAAAAAAATAAAAATAAATGACTTCATCAGTCACTGTAAAAACACAAAGATAAAGGATTATACGTCATATAAAATGTGCTTGGGCTTCTTCCCTGGTACTTCAAGCCGAATCAGTGGCTAGCTAACGGATTTTTACAAACCATTGAAAAACAAACAAACAAAAAATAATACATAGAACTTAAAATACCTTTTTTTTTTTTAAAAAATTACTAAAAAATATCAGTAATCATTCGAGAGCCACAACATTGATAACAAGCTTCTTCCATTTGTAGGCAAAGTTGGGTGACAGTTTATCTGCCTTTTCAAGCAGAGAGGCTTCAGTCAATACGCTGTGTCCATTTCCGGTAAAGAAAGTAAGCATCCATGTTATTTTTTTTTAAATGCATTGTGTTTTTTTGTTGTGTTTTTTTGTTGTGTTTTGTTTTTTTAAGGGAACGAATGTTTCAGTGCACTGGAAGGATTTTGTGACTGACAGAGAGAGACATCATCTTAATGTGGAAAAGCTCACTGGCTTAAACCTGACTTACGCCTGGTGAGCTCATATGTAATGCTTCCCAAATTAGAAATGAAAAACATTTCAGCTCTGTTACAATATTTGCCCACGATACCAAACTATATTAACAAATCCAAGAACTTTAAATGACGCACCGCTTCTGAGCTTTGACCTGATGACTAATACTGGACCCTTATAAAAGCTGATGAAACATAGAGGTATGGCTGGTAGTACACAATAATTTTAGTAGCCATGACATAGTGTGCAGTTTCCAAATCTCTTTCATAATAAACCGATTATCTGATTAAATCCTTCATCTGGGTCAAAGCTCACTGCGTTTCTCCGCTAGGTTGCTTTCAAAGTTTCCCAAAGTAGCCAGCGCTTCTACTTGGGGAACAAAAAGGGCAATTAAAGTTTGAGTGTTACTGTGACGATGCCCTGTGTGAGGACTTTGTACCTCTCACAGAAGGTGTGCAGACAGGGCAGGACCTTCGGATTATGGTAGTGCTCCAGACAAATACTGCACACCAGAAACTGCTTGTCTATCTGTCGCACCACAGGGCTGGTGCTGCCCGTCTCCCTCTTAGCCATGGTGAGAGGCATTCACGGGAAGAGGAGTATGAGGCACACACACCTCTCAACCTACAGAGAGAGAGAGAGAGAGAGAGAGAGGAGAGAGAGGGAGAGAGAGAGAGAGAGAGAGAAGAAAATGTAAATAAAACCACATAGACACCAATAGCCCCTAGTGAACCAGGAGAGATACATATTCAGTTCTGAGATTAAATGGACAATGTAGGCAGAAGTAGGAGTTGGCCAGTGAGCGCCAGCTGCAGCCCCATCGGCGTGTGTGATGCCCCGGCTTGGGCAGGATCTCTGGAAATATGTAAGCGTTAAGTTTGAAACTGGAAGAATGGTGAAAGCACTAAAAATGATTCTCTTTTATAATACAGTGCTGCGGAATTCTCAAAACCGATGAGGACGAAAGTCCGAGCTGCAAGGCAGTTCGGTCATATTCTGTGTGTGTTGTACATAGTCAAATATTCCAGCCATATTCCAGAAGTATTCCAAACACTTTTCCATTAGTTCTCCCTACATACTCCATGTGTGATCAGCGTACGATTCCAGCCATTTTCCATACATGTTTTCAGCACATCATCCTCACTTAATCATCACGTTACAGAAGTATTCACATAATTCCACAAATCATTCTCATATAATCCCAATGTATTCCAAACATCATTCCCACATAATCCAGACGTATTTTAGAAGTATTCCACGCACATTCAACACGTCATTCTCACATAATTCAGATGTATTACACACATCATTCACACATAATCCAGACGTATTCCACACATCATTCTCAAATAATCCAGACATGCTGTAATTCTCACATAATCCGGACATATTCCACACATCATTCTCACATATTCCACACATCATTCTCACATATTCCACACATCATTCTCACATATTCCAGACATAGTCCACACACACATTCCACATAATCCAGATGTACAGTATGCCAACATCATTCTCACATATTCCAGAAGTATTCCACACACATTCCACACAACATTCCCACATATTCCTGAAATGTTCCAGACATTATTCCCACATAATACAGACATATTCCATGCATCATTCTTACATATACCACAAGAATTCCAGACATTATTCACATTATTATGATATCTTACATGGTAACAGCACACACACACACACACACACACACACACACACACACACACACACACACACACACACACACACACACACACAAACAGAGAGAGATAAAAATAGCAAGGCAGGTGTTTCAGCATTATGACAGACATCATCACTGACTTGATGTGCTAATGATAACCTTTGTCCATTTCATCAGCTAACAGAAACATCACCCAGGCTCTAAAAAAGGACCTTCAGCCATTAAGGCATGTTGCATCATCCTGTGAGCTCCAAAGCTGTGAGCTGGCACCCATTAGCTCTCAAAGAAGAGGCAAAAAAAAAAAAAGAAGGAATTCTCACCTACACAAAAATACAAACATTTAACCACGACAGCAGAGTCAAACATCAAGTTATATAAGAATCTGCCCGGTTCATTAAATCAATAGAAGAAGAAGTCTTTATTTTAGTCTCATATACATTGCAACACAGTGAAATTCTGTCTGTGCATATCCCAACTTTGGAAGTCTGGAGGTCGGGGTCGGAAAACAGGTTCAGCCATGATACAGCACCCCTGGGGAAGTGAGGGTTAAGGGCCTTGCTCAGGGGCCCCAACAGTGGCAGCTTGGCAGCACTGGGGCTTAAACCCTGATCCTCTGATCGATAACCCAGAGCCCTAAACACTTGAGACATCAATAACCTAATACATCGTATGTACACAAATATGACAGTCAAAAAAATAAATTAAATAAATTCAATTATGTAAAATACATGAAAAAAAAGAGAGGAGAGGACAGAGAAGAGGAGAGGAGAGGACAGAGAAGAGGAGAGGAGAGAAGAGGACAGAGAAGAGGAGAGGAGACAGATATGGAGAGAAAGAGCAGTTGAGGAAAAAAACAACAAGAATGCAGATGTGCCAAAAAAAAAAGATAATAGCACCAAAGTAATAAGAATAATAAGAAGCTGAGTCGTATTGTATTATGTTCCTCAGGCGTCTGTGACGACGTGAGACGATGCTAATGCGGCATGGTTCAATACGAGACAGCGAGACTGAACGCAGACCATTTCTGTGGAGGAGGCCAGAACAATCGCACGCAGAAAAACGACAAAGCAGAAGAGCTTTGAGATTTTCACACTCACTTAAATCTTCATTAAGTCATTTGGAGAAATGACAATATGGGTAATTTAACCGAAAAGTGGTCCTGTATAAAAGACGAATGCTCTCTCTCTCTCTCTCTCTCTCTCTCTCTCTCTCTCTCTCTCTCTCTCTCGTTTCATCAGACATTACTTAATAAGTAATTGATCTGATGTTGTCATTTCCATATGTTTCTCTCTATAGTTCTGATTTATACACCTCATATGATCTAATGTGCAGATCTCACTAACTGTGCTTACGGCGAGTCTGAAAACCGACCACACGCAAAACCTCCATCTTCTTTATCTAAATCTGAAGATTTTAGACATTCAGTGAGAAGATGCCAACTCCATGTGGTCTTTGAGTACAAAATCCTCCTCATCAATACACGATTGTCAGACTGTATCTGACTGTAGAAAGGACATTATTCATAATGACACACTCTGGTGTTAATAACGGTTTATAACCACACCCTATGTCACCCAAATGAGGATGAGGTTCACTTTTGAGTCTGGTTCCTCTCAAGGTTTCTTCCTCTTCCATCTAATGGAGTTTTTCCTCACTGCAGGCGCCTCAGTCACCTCAGGCATGTTCATTGGGGATAAATACAAACACATTTAAATATAAGTATAATATTAATCTTGAACTTTTTGTACTATAGTTCTTATGTTCTGTAAAGCTGCTTTGAGACAATGTCCATTATTAAAAGCGCTACAGGAATAAAACTGAATTGAATTAACTCCATGCTGCCAGCGGAACATAAATGGACTTCTGGGACATTTTTTTCAATTAGAATAAACAAATGAATTATTTTCTGGCTGCAACTCAGATATGTAGTCAGTAGTTAGTTGGCTTGCAGTGTGAGATGTGTGTTTTTTCCCTCTGTTGATAACCTTATACAGAATTTTAATGTTTGGAGATAAACACCTTCAAATTGTAGTGTCTCAGAGAGCTGAGATGGGTTTGATATCACCCCATGTATTCAGAAATACAGAAATACTTATGAAACACAACAAATTCTTAAAGCCCTGAACATATCTTCTGCAGGAGGTCCCATATAATACCCACACACTCCTCACGTATTTTCCAAACATTCCACATATATATATATTATTCCTTACATACCCCCGAGGTTTGCCACACATTTCTCACTTAACCGGAAATATTTCACACATATTAAATCAGATAATCCAAATTCTATTCCACATATAATCCAGAAAGATTCCTCAAATATTCCAGAAATATTCCACACATTTACATATCTAGCAATTGGCACATATAGATCTAGAGTGACTTACATTTTCTCACATTTCTTTATACAACTGAGCAACTGAGGATTAAGGGCCTTGCTCAGGGACCCAGCAGCAGGAGCAGCTTATGCCCCTTTGCCACCAAAAAGAACCGGGTGGTGGTTCAGAGCTAGCGCTAGTGCTGGTTCAAAGTTGGTTCCACTGGCGAACCTTCTAAGAACCGGTTTGCCTTTCCATCGGTTAGAAAGCCGTCACAGAGCCGAGTCTGACGTCACTGTATACGTCTCATGTTACCCAGCAACATTAGCGCAGCAGCGGCAAACACAAACACAACAACAACAATGTCGGATGTTGCTTTATTGCTAATGCTCATGGCTTTGTGAACCTACACTGGCATCTAAACGCGGCAAATCTGACGTATACGTGCAGCTCCATGTAATCTGTATAAACGGAGGTTGTGATCGAGAAAGTACATAACATTATTTTATCATTAACACAGAAAAAAATTAGCCTTAGCATGTAGCTACCTACTGTCATGTGTGCTGATAACTGATCATATTGCGGTAAAGTAAAAATGTATTAAACATTAGTATACTTAAGGTACATTATCAAATGCACTAACAGTAGCTCCGCCCACAGCTCCTGACACAAGCGGTTCTTAAGTCTAGACCAGCAACGTTTTGGTGCTACTTAAGAACCACTTTTCCTGGTTCAGAGCCGGTGCTTGTGCTGTCAAAAAAGAAATAACTGGTTCTAAATTAGGCTCCGAACCAGCACTCAAACTGCCTCGGTGGAAAAGGGGCATAAGAGGACCAGGAATTCGAACAAATACCACAAACCTCAAAAATTCCTTATATATAATCCAGAAGTATTACACACATACTCTCAACACGTTCCTCACATAATTATTTTCCAGAACTATTCCTCAAATAATCCAGAGATATTCCAGCCATATTAATCATGTAATCCAGAAATATCCCATACATAATCCTGTACATACTCTACAACACACTAACCCTCAGCAGCAGAGGTAACTGGCTTCAAACTCTGAGCAAGATTCCAAGACTCACATTTCACTGCAGCTCAATCCAGAATCCCTAAAAGCAAACAGCTGGACATTTAATGAAGAGCTAATACAAAAGGAAAACAATGACCCCGTAAACTCTGCAATAAATCTGTTAAACCAAACACACAGTTGAACCCGAGCTTTAAACACGCCTGGGGTCGGGATTAAAACTCGGTGTGTGAACACATTTTAGATGCATTCAAAGCAGCCATGTTGGAAGAGTGAAAAATTCAGGATACACACAGACACAGACACACACACACTTACCCCTTGTGCTCTTAGTATGACTCAGTTTTAGTTCCTCCTGGCTAACTGACACAGCCATGTCCTCCACTGTAACAGCATGAGAAAATGTGCAATCTCTTGATTAATGCTTTCTGAGACAGAAGAGGAACGAGTCGACGCTTCCACTGCGACACACCGGCTGTCTCTCTCTCTCCCGCCCTCGCTCCCTCTCACGCTTTTTCTTATCGCCTATCTGTCTGTTTACCTATCTGTTAGTATGGCTGCTAAAATGCCAGAGCTCAGAGAGCGGTGGTGTTTGCTGTTAGCTAAATTACTGAAAAAAAAGAGGAAATAGGAGGAAACCTTAAAATGGCACTTCCCAAAATCCCTCTCAGTTCCTTCCTGCAAGGAGAGGGAGCTGTGTGTTTGTGTGTGCGTGTGTGAGCGAGTGTGTGTGTGTGTGTGAGCGAGTGTGTGTGTGTGTGTGAGCGAGTGTGTGAGTGTGTGAGTGTGTGAGTGTGTGAGTGAGTGAGTGAGTATGCATATGTGTGAGCGAGTGAGTGTGTGTGAGTGAGCGAGTGAGTGAGTGAGCGAGTGAGTGAGTGAGCACCTGTCTGTGTGGGAGACTGTGTGTGTGTGTGTGTTTGCTACTCATATGATAAAAGAAGAGCTGGATTTCAAGCCAGCTGTCTTTTGTAGAGGGAGGGAGAGAGTTAGATAAAGAGAGAGAGAGAGAGAGAGAGAGAGAGAGAGAGAGAGAGAGAGAGAGAGAGAGAGAGAGAGAGAGAGAGAGACATTTCTCCTCTTTTGGTTGTGAAACAAATCACATAGGAACAATGCAGTCAGCTCTCTCTCTCTCTCTCTCACACACACACACACACACACACACACACACACATACACACACACAGCTCAATAGATTACTCAGTATTCAGTGTTAGACCATGTTGTGCATTCTCTGTTGGCCTTATTGTCTGCTCTCCCTCCCACATGAACTGGTCTGCGAGCGATCGGTCCGCTCAGTCCTCCCTCTGCTCCTCCTCCTCTTGTTTCTCACACACATCTGCTGAATGAAAGCAGCTGAACACGAACATGAGCATCCCTTTTTAACCCTCATCTGAACGTCAACAGAAAGCTGGACATATACACGAGCCAGCAAATCCAAAGCAAATTCATTCCTCGCCGACTGTCACGTCACATCGAATCAGCATCATATCAACAGTCGGATCACAATTTTCGCAGATGTTTTTACAATATATCAGATAATGAAATGACTGTGGGGAAATTGTGATTAGTCACAAGTTATTTCTGTACCGCAACTAGCACAGGAACATGTCGGGTGGATGAAAAAATATTCTCTAATCGTGGATGGGGAAAAATTTTCTTTAAGGCAATCGAAAGAAGGCAATTGTTAGAATTGCTGTGGTATAATAGGAATAAAACCCTTTCTAATAATTCGCTCCGTTGAAAAGTCTAACCACACGGTATAAACGATCAGGTGACAAATTAAACTAAAACCTGCAGACTCTTATTTTTTTGACGTGGTTGGACTCGACGTGTCCCCTTAGATAGATAAATCTATCTACATGCCAATCAATACAAAAGGTCTTCATACTGATCAGCATTATCCTATGAAGAAACATTCCTGTTCCCCCTGATGGGCGTGGCCTGTCCCAGGATGGCTCCGCCCCATCCATAGGTCACAATAGTGTTCAGTACAATTCTGGAGACTTTTAGACTGAAATCGAAACATGTTGACTAAACACCTTACTAACACACTACGTTTTTTTTCCCTTTAATTTGTCACTTGGCTGCAAATTTTAAAGAAAGAAAATTAGCATTGTTGCAGTTAGCATTAGCAGTCTAAATCTCTCAACACAGAAGCTCTGTACAATGTTATTTTCATTTCCCAGGCCCAAAACCGAGAGAGAACGATCCGACGCTCGAGGTAATACGAGTTCAACCGACTTCAAAGAACCCACATTAGTCATAACAACCATTTCTTTCATAACCAAAATATGTTATAAATTCCCCCGCCGGACTACACTGTCGTATTAAACTGTATTAGAGGCAGCTGGTCCATATTATTTGCTCCTTTTACTTTGTACACAGTGCTATTTGGCTTAATAATACCCAGAAGGCATTGCAATCTTGTTCAATTTCATTTTGGGGGACTTAAAAAAATAATAATAATAATGTTTACACAGGAAAAGTAAAATGCATGTAGTTTGGTAAGCCTTTAATTATCGTCAGAGTGTCTGTTGCTTAATCTCACACCGACAATCTGACCTTTTACTGAATATAAAAATAAAGCAACATACAAAACATGGACTGGAACTGTGGTGGGATGAGACGAACGCTCGGGACGAGTCTGGTGTAATCCCTACTGTTATAGTGGTATAGTGGAGAATCTGTGAGGATGTGTGGCTGCTTTACCTCGAAAGGCTCGGAAAACCTCGTTAGGATGCCGAGCTTTATGGAAACCATGAAGTATCAGGAGATTTAAAGTCATACTGAAACTGCACTGGGACTTTATTTTCTAGACCCCAAACTCAAATTTTTGATTCTTGTCTAAATGAATACAACAGTTTTCATTACAAAATGATATCGTTGACAACAACTTGTGTGAACGGTTGAATCTAGAAAATATTGGCATGAATTTCAGAGTTATTAGTATTTAGTTCTTTTTTTAGTATTTGTATTTTTACACATTTAAAACCTTCCCTTTAGTTCCAGTTTTAAATTAAAAAAACTTTTTTTTTTTTCTTCAAGGGTGCCAATAATTCAAGAGCCGGCTGTAACCTTTGACAGATAATTTTATGTCCATCGTAACTAGTCTATGATCTGTAACAGGAAACTGGACTGACATATAAACATAGCGTTTAAAAGTTTGCACACCTCTTATTCGAAATGATGAACCGATGGTCTGTGTTTTCTATTGCATTCGTATACATGATCCTTGACAGTCTGAGCCTGAATAATCCTTGCCTCGAATACGATTTAACAATGTGAGCATGCTTTTATTGTTTTTAGTCTCTAGGGACCATAAATGAGCATATTTAATTCATCGGGGAAACTTTTGCGCTTGATTAAAAAAAGAAAACATGCTGACGAGGAATTTCGTATCATTTATGCAGGGGGTACAAACTTTTGCACTGGAGTGTATTCTTCGTTGTATTATTCAGAAGTCAATGCCTGATTAGATGATTCTGCAGCGTCAGGATCCTCGCTACAGCACGGAACAACCAGAACCAGACCAAATCACAGATTTCCCACCGCATCCGAAGCTCTGTGTGTTCTGTTAAACCTCAGTATATCAGAAACACATTACTGTCATCATCGCTGAAGAAACAAAACATGGCACGGTGGGTATTTATAGGAAAGTAAATCAATGGGGTGGTGGGATGCATCCTGACATTCAGTAGAGTTAGTAGTGCTGCAAGACAATCGATGTGCTATGAAGTCCTACTACTGGTTGCCATAGTGATAACGTTCATCGGTGTGTGATGTATCTAGCATTCCTGATCGGTTTCTATAACATTCAGATACAGCGTCCACTGGAACAGGGAGGGTTAACAGCCTTGCTCAATTGCCCTACAGTGGCAGCTTTGCAGTGCCGGGGCTTGAACCGTGACTTCCGATCAACAACCCAGAGCCTTAACCCCTGCCCTTAAAGAAAAAAGAGGAGAGGAGAGCGCGAATGCAGTTCCTCGCTATCAGAAATTAGCACAGCCCGAGTGCGATGGCTGAGCCTCGCTTTGGGCAAACCACCTCTTTGATCATGGTGTTGCCCCTGCAGGGTAAGTGTGTATGATTATATCTGAATCGTATCAAACGAGATATAGGAGAAGCAGTGTGTGATCTTCGTCAAGGCTCGTGTGACCTATTGTCTTCACTCCCATCAGCAGTGGCTGCGCCGGGTCACACTGTATTTGCATAAAGGACTCAACTTTGTCACGTTGCTGATTTGGACACGGCCACATCGAGTCACCGCATCGCATTGAAAATAAACGACCTCCTTTTGTTCAACTTATATAGCATCACTCATTATTTTCTAACCTCACATATTGGAAAGCTTTATTTATCAACAAATTTACCTCAAGTACAATTTTATTATTTATAAAATAAAACCTTTGTAGTAACTATATTGAGATACGTGAGTAGACGTGAGATATACAAGTAATACGTGAGATACGTAGAATGAATCTTCTGGTTATATAATTGCACTTTCAGACCACAACGTTATAGAAGGGAACTGATTTCTAAACACACTCTCTGGTGTCACCCAGATAAGGATGAGGTTTCAACATTCAGATGGAAAAAGGGGTGAATATAATTAGGCTGAAGTTAATCCACCACACACGCGGCCTACACTGATTACAGTCTTCGCATTAATCCAAGCTTTATTAGGCAAATCAGGGAAAGCAGTATAAGAGAGTGGGCTGAAAACAACCGAGAGAGAGGGGGAGAGAGACAGAGTCAGAGAGCAAGAGAGACAGCAGGGTCAGAAAGAGAGACAGAGAGCGAGAGAGACAGAGTCAAAGTGCAAGAAAGACAGAGCCAGAGAGAGATAGAGTCAGAAAGAGACAATGTCAGAGAGCAAGAAAGACAGGGAGGGTGAGAGAGGGGGGGGGTCAGAGAGAGAGAGAGTTAGGGAGAGATAGAGTCAGAGAAAGAGAGTCAGAGAGAGAGAGTTAAAAAGAGACAATGTCAGAGAGCAAGAAAGACATCGAGAGAGAGAGAGAGACACAGAGCGAGAGAGAGTTAGAGAGAGACAGAGTCAGAGAGAGAGACAGTGTCAGAGAGAGCGAAAGACAGGGAGAGAGAGACAGAGAGCGAGAGAGAGTTATAGAGAGACAGAGTCAGAGAGAGAGACAATGTCAGAGAGCGAAAGACAGGGAGAGCGAGAGAGAGTTAGAGAGAGACAGTGTCAGAGAGAGACAGTGTCAGAGAGAGAGAGACAGGGTCAGATATGGCAAGAGAGAGAGAGAGGATAGAGAAAGGAAAAAGAGACAATTACTAATAGAATGATGATACCTGAATAATGCAAACATTTGTGTTCATGTCACAGGACACACCCGCACGTGCACACGCACGTGCACACGCACACACGCACGCACACACGCACGCGTTATTATTATTATTAGTACTAGTAGTGTAACAGTTCAACCTTTAACACAGTACAATGTCACAAAGCAGCTGTACAGAAATCTATATGTTCAGGATGTTTATCCCTAATGAGCTGGGATGTGGTAGCTCAGTGGTTAAGGTGTTGGCTACTGATAGGGAGGTCATGGGTTTGAACCCCAGGTCCACCAAGCTGCCACTGCTGGGCCCCTGAGCAAGGCCTTTAACCCTCAGTTGCTCAGTGTAAGTCACTCTGGTTAAGGGTGTCTGCTAAATGCCGTAAATGTAAATGAGCAACCCAGCGGTAACAATGTCAAGGACAAACGCCTTCAGGTGACATTAGGAAGAAAACTGGAGAGGAACCAGACTCCAATTCTGTGATCAAAGTGATCTGTGAGAAGATGAACAAACTAAGAAGACGTGTATTTATGAATATTAGCGGTTTCTGTGAGGAGATGTTTACATAATTTTATAACAGTTTACAATGTGATTGATAGCAGGATGTTATGTGAATTCTCTAAAAGAAAAAAAGGCCAAAAAAGCAAGAAAACTAATTAATTAATTAATTAATTAAAAATATATAGATCAGCTTTGCATCACACCATCCACCTATCCATCAATCCAGCCATCATAAATATCCTACACAGGGTCGTGCAAAACACGGACCTTATCCCATGGGACTCAGGGTACAAGGCAGGAGACACCCTGAAGGGGGGGGCAATGCATCACGGGGCACAATCACACACACAGTCACACACTACAAGCAATCCGGTTAGTCGACAAGGCATGTCTTTGGACTCTGGAAGAACCTGGAGAACCTTGAGGCACAGGAAGTACATTCAATCTCCAGACAGCAAAGGAATTGAACCCACAACCGTGGAGGTCTAAGCGTGTTCCATCCATCCATCCATCCATCCATCCATCCATCCATCCATCCATCCATCCATCCATCCATCCATCCATCCATCCATCCATCCACCCACTACACCGCTTATCCCACTGGGTAATGGGGAACCTGGAGCCTACCACATAGATACTGAAGGGAGTTCTGCCTAAAAATGATGCTTTTAAAAAGATGATGTTAACACACCATAAAGAAAAAACCCTCACTAAAACCTGTCTTGATTTTTTTTTCATTCGAAGAACAAAAGAAAGACAAAGCTGTACCCCTGCCATGTCATTAGCTCCGAATCTGTAATTTAGCTTTCCACCCGAGCGTGAGCTCTTCTGAAACGTTGCAATGCTGCGACGCTTGAATAAGCTGGAAGGAAGCGAAGCGCCTCCGATCGATCATCCATCACACTGCCCTCTCATCCTCCTCACCTCCACTGTCCTTAAAAGCAGATGGGTGGATTTTGTCCTGTAATTCCTGTCAGCATCTGCTCTTTTTTTAGAATAAATATCCTCATCATCGCTCAAACTCACGAAACATTCACCGGTGTGTCACAGCGTCAGAAGAACGAGGACAACGTGGAAGTTAAGAACATCACAGTGTAGAGCCTGCTTTTCCATGTAAGACATAAGGGCAGAGTATGTAGATATATTTAGTGCATAATTTGAAACCAGATAAGGTCAAAAAAAAAAAAAAGAAAAATTTTTAATTAATATTTAATTTTTAATTTTAAAAATGTATTTATACTATATAGTCATTTAGTTGTGTGCATTTATTCATATATTTCTGAAACTTTTTTAAAATGTTTTTTCCGACAGGTTTGCGTTAGCCGGCCAGTTCTCTGCTAAACACATCCCGTGATAAGAAATCCACTGAAATCATAATTCCTTAACTTGTAAATCCCAACCTTCGACTAGGAAAAAAGGCAAGTTTGTCCAAGTTCAGCAAGTGACATCAAATCAAAATGGCCACTCAGAGCATCATCAGTAAAAAGAAAACAAAAGCGACGACAACAATAAAACACTAACCCTTTAAAGTAAGTGATGCTGTATATACAATTTGCTAATTTAGCATGGACAATATAAATCTACAACAGATAATAAGAAACTGTTTTGTTAATGCCCATTTTATCCAACCGTTCAACTTAATCTATACAAGCTCTACAGAATTTATAGATGCTGTAGAATGGATTAAAAAAAAAAACAAGAAAGAATAAGAATGACGAGCGGTCGCTCGCTAAATGAACGCTAACTTCTTGGCTTTGTGTACGACACATGTTAAAGCAAACAAGCTCACGACAAACACACGTGAACTTTCTCAAGATTAAAATAGCCCGAACCTTCGATGAGTCCTGCTGTCAGTCAAACACGGCATCTTGGTAGCTGGAATGATTTCAGTAGATAACGGGATTTATTTATAAAACAGAAGATATCCGTAAGGAACAGGATGTTGCTTGAGGGAGAGGTTTATAGAAGAGACTTTTACATGTGACCTACTTTGAAGTATTAAACACCAAACATGCCTGAGCTGATTGATTACATTTGGGGTGAAGGAAGAAAAGGCAATAAATCTTTCACGATTTTGAAATTTCGCCTGATAGTTTACTGTTCCGCCTTACAGCCTTACTGATTTAATTTACTTCTGCTAAACACAAGCCGTGAATGCATGAGTGAAGCACAATCTGCATAGAAACCCACTGAAATCATATCTCGTACTCTTTGCTATTCCAAGTTCCAAGTGGCATCAAATCAAAATGGCCACTCACACAATCAGGATATACAGTACAGACCAAAAGTTTGGACACACCTTCCAAAAGTTTGGACACACCACCTTTTCAACAGGATAAAGACCCCAAACACACCTCCAGGCTGTGTAAGGGCTATTTGACCATGAAGGAGAGTAATGGGGTGCTGCGCCAGATGACCTGGCCTCCACAGTCACCGGACCTGAACCCGATCGAGATGGTTTGGGGTGAGCTGGACCGCAGAGTGAAGGCAAAAGGGCCAACAAGTGCTAAGCATCTCTGGGAACTCCTTCAAGACTGTTGGAAGACCATTTCAGGTGACGACCTCTTGAAGCTCATCAAGAGAATGCCAAGAGTGTGCAAAGCAGTAATCAAAGCAAAAGGTGGCTACTTTGAAGAACCTAGAATATGACATGTTTTCAGTCGTTTCACACTTTTTTGTTATGTACGTATATAATTCCACACGTGTTAATTCATAGTTTTGATGCCTTCAGTGAGAATCTACAATTTTCATAGTCATGAAAATAAAGAAAACTCTTTGAATGAGAAGGTGTGTCCAAACTTTTGGTCTGTACTGTCATATATATATATATATATATAAAGAAATAAACATGAAGGCCTTGATTTTTCACCACACTTTGTAGTACCATGGATGCACCAAAGTCAAAAATTATGTAATTTAGATCTACGAACGTCTCAGAAGTCAAGTGTCCGCTGTAGACAAAACACAGTGTTATTTTTAGCAAAATCCTGCCTTTGGCTGTCTGATGCTGGGGGAGATGTTGGGGGAACGATTTCAGGATTATTTTTTTTTCCCTCTAGGAATTTTATTAGCGTTCGTTCACTGCAGCTTGTTAATACTTGTGCTACATAAGACGGTTGGTGCTGTAACTGTGCTACAATGACCTTCATAAAATGTCAGTGAAGACATCATTATCATTCCTTCTCTTTATTTAACTGCCAGCAGGTGTTAAAAGAAAGCATTGCTTGGTTCATTTAATCCCTGAGCTTCTGTGGTGGGAAACCGGATTAACCAGTGTTTTTTTTTTTGGTTGGTTTAATTGCTACAATCAAGCTAGCTATATTCTTACCTCGATTGCTAGGTGACATACGATGAGGTTTAGAGCATGAGCACCAAAGGAAGACTAGATCTGGGTTTACAAGATAAGACATGGTTCCTTGTTATTACAAGTATCCTAAGTGAATCCTTATCACTAGAACTTATTAATATGGCTGATCTTACAGTAGATGTGTCTTAAATAACAAAAATGTGCCGTTCCTGCTAGTGTCTTTTACCCCTATTATTATTTCCATCAGACTTCTCAATATATTCATAGAGAACACGCAGTGATTTTTATATCCACCATGCAGTCGCTGGCTATGCCACTAGCAGTGTAAAATTAATGTAAAAAAGAGGGACTGATGCACAGATGACAAGCAGTGAATTGATAAAAATGTACTTCAGCCAAAGTTACAGCAAAATAACCCATGTGGAGCTGAGGTGTTGGCAAAAACACAAGAAACTCATTACAGGAGAAATGGAACCTCGCTATAACACACTGTAACGTGACACGATACGCAGTTTATGACGTTTATCCTAGCTTCACTTCAATAACAACCTTGTTTTGACTAACAGCTGACTTGTCAGTTGTTTAACAGCTGCTGTCTGGCATTGTAGCTAGCACATGCTAACAAGGTTGAACTTTTGGATGGAAAGTTTAACCAAACTAACCTACTGTACTGTACAAGTTTTCACAGCTGTCCGTGTTCAAGCATGGGGACTAATCAGAAACATTAAGCAGCCTGTACGGCGGAAAAGAAAAATAATCATCTTAGCAGTGTGTGGATAAACAGTTGTATTCACAGTGCTAGAAGTTTCGGTACAAATATATCAGAAAACAATGATCTGTTTAAATCTGTTTTTCTTTAACTTGCTTTTTCTTTAGACATATCCCCATAGCTGTTTGGTATGACATATGCTTGCACATTGGTGGCTCAAGTGGTTAAGGCACTGGTTGTATATTAAAAGATCAGGTTTCAAGCTGCTACAGTTGGGCCCCTGAGTAAGGCCCTTTATGCTCTCTGCTCCAGCGGTGCTGTACTGTAGCATGGCTGCCCCTGCGCTCTGACCCCGACCTCCAAAGTTGGGATATGTGAAGAAAGAATTTCAATCTGCTATTTAGTATATGTGACAAAAATAAAGGCGTCCTCTTCTTCTTCTTAACTAAGAAAAAAATGAAAGCTGTGTAGAATGTCAGGTGTTTTTTTTTTTTTTTTTACACTACATCAGTGATGGATTTTAATTAACAACTGTGACTGGTTAAATATAAAATAGGTATAATAGGTATACGTTACTACAGTTTTTTACAATATATGAAAAAAAAATACGCACACAAACACACACACTGTGTTTATATAATCCCATATAGAGAAGATGCTGCTTCCCCTTTATTATGTTGCCAATGAAGGCAAAAATAAGAAACTGTGTACATTTCTGAATCTCAGTGTGTTTGGAGACCGATAAATAGATATAATATATTCTCATGCTGAATATACTCAAAGAGAAGAATTGCAAATTAAAATTTGGCTGTTGGTTGATTTTGTTTCTTTCATTTTCCATACATTTCTCGGGTTGGCCATTTTTGCATAGGGCTAATCTGACTACAGATTGATTTACCTAGTAAAACCTATTCTCCCTAAAAATAAAATATACATCCTCCATACAGCAACATCACAATCACTGCAGATACACATTATGATGGAATTAGCAAGCCTCATGCATGTGCCTCCTATACTGTGTGGCAGAGTTGTCCAGTGGGTAGTGGTGCCACCTCACAACTCCCTGAGCTCAGGTTTCTGTCTGTGTACCACGTTTTGCATGTTCTGCCTCTGACCACATGGGTTTGCGCCGAGTTTCCATCCATTTCACAAACACATGTTGGTAGGTGGATGCATTAGATTCCCCCGGTGTGTGAGAGTGTGTTTGAATGTGTGTTCTTCCTATGATGCCGTGCTAAGAACTGGTGTCTCTTCAGGGTAGATTTCAGACTTGTGCCTGAAATGAGTGTGGATAAGCTCTGAATCAACCGTGACCCTGAATAAATTATTAATCTTTTGGTTAATATTCTGGGGTTTATATAAAGCTCTCTATTGTATTATTGTACTGCAGAAATAAATCTGAATTTGATTCAATTTGGTATTTTAAATGCAATTTAACAAGCACACACACAGAGAGAGAGAGAGAGAGAGAGAGAGAGAGAGAGAGAGAGAGAGAGGGAGTGTGCGTGTGCGTGTGCGTGTGCGTGTGTGTGTGCGTGTATGTGTGTGTGTGTGTGTGTGTGTGTGTGTGTGTGTGTGTGTGTGTGTGTGTGTGTGTGTGTGTGTGTGTGTGCGAGAGAGAGAGAGACTGTTTGAGGCTCTAAGATCAAAAATGGATGATATTCCTGTGAACAACACTGGGTGTGAGATGGAATACAATCTATGCCAGTGCATCACTGGGCACCATGCGCACACACACACACACACACACACACACACACACATACACACACACAATGGGGCAAATTTAGAGGCACCAATCTATTTATCATTCTCTGTGAGATAATGCGAAACAAATGCTCATCACCATCACAACCAATAATTTCCCAGCATGCACTACCAACCACATGAAGAAGTCTCTCATGCACGTGCCTCTTATTCCTATTCCTATTCTCTCTCTCTCTCTCTCTCTCTCTCTCACACACACACACACACACACACACACACACACACACACTATAGATGAGAGATAGATAGATAGATAGATAGATAGATAGATAGATAGATAGATAGATAGATAGATAGATAGATAGATAGATAGATATGTAATGGGCTACTCTCATCTCATTTATAGGTAAATTGCTTCACTCGTTGTTGACATGTTTCTTTATGCCACTTCATTCACTGATAAATGATGTAATGATATAAACATGGTTACAATACAAGATGGTTTTATACACCACTACTATATCGGCTGATTTTGTGGTGCGCATCTGGCAACCCGGGCTACAGGCACAGACCTGTGCATAAGTGTTAATGATTAATATCTAATCTATAAAACGCACGAGTGTCATAAATAACTGTTACAACACATTGTTAAGACATTACTCGACACCGAGACTTCACGAACTGCCATTTTATTTATGTATCTTTATTGTATTTCTATCGTCCAGAGGAAACACTTGTATCTCACTGCAATGTGTTTGTTTATGAAATCAAACAGCCAATGTTGCGACGTTGGTTATTTAATGTCAGCCGACATATAATGCACTATTCATCCTAAACATACGCGTTTAAATGTTAGAGCAGAATCTAATTTTTGACAATAAACAGCAGGGAGAGAAAAAAAACACGCAGAAGAAAAGAAAAGAAAAAAAAAAAAGGAAACCGCAAAAAAATAAAATAAAGCTGCACTTACGTGGAATTGTATCTGGAGCTAAAACAGCGTCAACATCCCTTTAAGACAGCATGGAAATATACGTGTGTTAGCTGGAAATCCGGCATAAAAGTAAACAATACCGCGTTTTAAATGCCAATCCTTTCTCTCCAGCACTGGGAGGAAACCAGACCGAGATTGAGAGAAGAAATGGGCGTGGTTAAACGGTTATTGTGATGTCATTAGCTAACGGGCCACTAGGAGGAGCTGGAACAACCAATCAAGCGGCGTCGTTTGGAATATGCAAATATGACTCGGTGCATTTTCTGTCATCTATACTGCAGAGGCATATGGCCCAAGTCCAACGCCCAGGCCTGTCTCCAAGCAGTCATCCTCAATTCCAATCATTTCTACTGCATTCTGTTTTGTCCCACATCATCCACAAAGGGTAGCTTTGGGGTGTTGGGAATTTTCTTGAAGTGTCGAACGTGTAAAGGTCGATCGTTATGCATTATTTGTACAAAACATACTTGTACGGTATGTAGAATACACACACAAAAAAAATGAAAACAATAGATTGTATGGGAAACAGACCTCAAATCCAGGGATTAGACAAGTGTCAGTCATTTTACACACACACGTTACTATAATGATTACCGTATCTTCTGGGTGCAGAACACCAAGAGCAGGAATACTACAATTATCAATCCCACTTAACTGTTACAGACCTAAAGACTGACTTAATGCATCTTAAAATGTTTATTACTTGATATCGTTTTAAACAACCATTGATTTTCCATAGCTTCAGTTACAGGCTGCCAACTACGGAGCCAAAAAAAAGGCATGTTAATAAAATAAAAATAGTTAAAATAAAGACATTGATAGGAACCCAAAAGATGTAATTAATTTGCTGTGCAAAATCCACTTCAGGACAAACAGAAGCAACACTGAATAAAATAAAATAAAATAAAATAAAATAAAATAAATAATATCTGAAATGGGATTCATTCAGTTGGTGAACAAGGATATTAATCCTGAGATTATTCATCCTGAAATGAATAAATTTTGCATGTGAGATTTTCTCCTCTCATCGCTTACCTCGATTAATTAAATCAAAATAAAACACTTTGAAAGAGTTGTACAATAATCTACATATTCATGTCTATTGCAATAAAAAAGATCACAAATCATATAATTCATCATAAAGTAAAATTCATTCATTCATTCATTCATTCATTCATTCATTTTCTACCGCTTATCCGAACTACTCGGGTCACGGGGAGTCTGTGCCTATCACAGTAAAATTCAATTATTATTTATCACTAACATTTATTACTAATGATCAAGCCTGAGGTGATGGTGGTGAAGAAAAACTCCCTGGGATGATATGAGGAAGAAACCAGACTCTGAAGTGAACCTCATCCTCATTTGGGTGATAATGGACAGGAAATGATGTCCAACAGTTTGTAGTCCAGTGGAATTGTGCAACCAAGAGCTCCTGATGAACTAATAGGTCAGCATGATTTCTGAGTTCATTACAGACATAACACTAATTCCTTCCTGCCGCAGTCTGACGCAATGGCATTTCAAAGAAGGTGTGATAGCCTTCAAGTGGTTCTATCCACAGCAATTCCCTTGGGCATGGGCTGTCCATGCAGATCTATCTCAAGCAGAGTGCACCATCAAGAGACGAGACTCCAACCAGGGGTAAGGCGTCAGGTTGGATCAGGTAGGGCCGGAAAGAGGAAGATATCACAGTGGGAACTCAGAGCACTGAGAGCTCAGGAGTGGCATGTATATATACAGTATATATATCCTGTCCCATCCATTTCACGACTTGCATCCATTGTTCCTAGGATTCTAACCAGGATACATTGAAGAAAAGTGAATAAATAATTAATGCTATAAGCAAGCATAAACCTTTTATCACTTAATAGATCATATTTCTTTAGCAGTAGGTAATCCAGACAATCCTATCTCTCTTGAATAGAAAAAATATCTATTTAAAATCGTAACACTCATCATTTGACCCACAACCACTGAGGTCAGGAAGGCGGGAGTCACCGAGCTAAGCTGAGAGCGATGAGATGAACCAGAAGAGGGAAAGTAACGGGCGCATGGTGAGATGTAATGAGCCAGTAGAGTCTGGGTTGTCTGTAGTCTACAGTTACGGGTTGGGGGAGGTGAAGACAGTCATCTCGAGCTTTTGAGGAGGAGGTGGTGGTTGCTATGGAGACCGCATCCAGACAGATGGTACGAGCCAGCCGTCTTAGTTCGCCACGTCAGCAGATTACACCGTGACACAGACAGATCATTACTGCTTATCAGTGATTTAAGGCTGAAGATGCATTAAACAATAATAAAGAATATTTCTGCACTATATAACTGCATTTAAGAAAAAAACTTTAAATGATTGCTGGTTGGTGATGTCATACTGTTGATTTACATGCACAAAGTGTTAAATCAAGAAATATGCAATCTATTTCAGTTCATTTGTGATAAGCATTCAACCAAATGCATTGTTATTTATGTTTTTGTTGTTGATTTTAATGTGCAATGTAAAAAATTGAAATATTTATTAATAAAAATCGACTAGAGACGTTGTTCTTTCAGGAATACTTGTTATAGTCTCATTTATTAATTAATTTTCTGCTCATTGTTTTAAAGGAGCATGATATCCATATTTAGAGTTCACCATGAAAGCATTACATAAAAGTTATAGCGCAGGTTATGGTCCATTCATAGGAAATCATAGTTTAAATAAGAAACCCAATGAAAATAAATCCTCCCTTCAGTTATCCTGTCATATAACACACTTACATCCCAGAATGTAAAACGTATGTGGAAAATATGGTAGATGAATTAGTATCCCTAAATTAAAGGAATGTATGGGAAAAGTGTATGTGTTTAGGATGCCCTGTATAATCTCCTGAAGTTTGGACCAAGATAAAGCAAATTAAGATGAATGAATTAATGACAATAAAAATCCAAATGACTTACGGGATAACACTAGACATTCTGTACTATCAGTGCAGGATACCAGGTATATAGATTTAAACAAACAGCACCAGTTTTCTCCAACTCAAGTGAGATCGATCAACAAAATGAGACCGATTGCAAATTAAATAAGTCATCCAAAAGAACAGCGTTCCAACGGTGAAGCACGGTGGTGGCAGCGTCACGAGTTACAGCTGCTTCTTTTCAGCCACAAGTGGGGATTTTTATCAAGGTGGAGGGAATCAGGATTTGCTCCAAATACCATCTGATTTTAGTGCAAAACCTTTAGTTGTCTTGCTAGTAAGCTGAAGATGAAAAGAAATCAACAAAGATACGTAACTTAACCAAAAGAATTTTGATGTTTTTGAATGAACGAGCCAGAGACCAAACCTGAACCCAGATAAATCTGTGGGGTGACAAGTAGCAGGTTATGCTCTTTTAATATGATGGATCTAGATTGTTTTTGCAAGAAAATTGGTAAAATATAACGCTAACAGACTCAAAAGATTGAGCGCGAAGAAAATATTAGTTTAGGGGTGTGCATACATACTGTATGCTAACTATGATTCACCTCGGTATTATCAATTTACATCACAAAAACATATTTTATCAATGTTTTTATCCATTTTAAACAAAATATGTGAAAAAATAATGATTGAAAATCACATAAATGTAATCTTTCTGGACCAAACATTTAGTCTCTCCCGGTCTGGAATATAAAGACTTGTACTAAAGGAAAGTTTATAAGAGGGACAGAAGACATCTTTAGACATTCAGTTTGCATGGAATATTTTAATTTTTGACTTAGAAAAAGAATATGTTTTAGAAATAAATATCCATAACGCTTATCCGGATGGATGTAGTCAACCGATTCCTATTTTATATACATTTGTATGAATAGAAGGACATGCACATGAGAAATATCAGACATTGGGGTTAATCCAGATTGCCTGTATAATACTAGAGTAAAACATAAGAGCATAAGATTCCAGTGCGACGTTGACCATTTTTAAATATTAAACAGGTAAAGGTAAACAACCTTGCTTCCGGTCTTCAGTATTACACACACAACATAATCTGCAGCACCCTATTAATATATTATAGAACTTATTTGAAATATTTAACCAGTAAAATTACTTCAGATTTCACACCAATACAAGTGTTTCATTTATTTCCAGTCGTTTAGGAAATGTTCCAAAATAGACATGGAGTCTTCGCCATGGTCGGGAATCCAAATCGTGTGTATCAACAGTTAACATTTCACATAACAGCTTGAACATCGTGTCCTGGTTCAGATTGTCACACATTTTTTCACGTTTCACCTTAGCATGACCCCCACAAATATCAAGTAATAAGGAAAGGTGTTTGAGAAAAGTTTGCTCAAATCAAAGTAAAGCAAAGAACAGTATCGGTTTTTGGAGAGAAAAAAAAAATACTCTTAGGATTTTTCCACATGGGTTATTTTAACTTAGACAGAACACACACAAGCGTGTGAGGAAAAACCTGATGGAAGACAGCGCACCCTAGAGGAACATAGGTTGTATTGAAGCTTAGAGAAATATCTCTGTAATTCATAGTAGGTTGCATAGAACATTTGATGAATGCATTTATTCATCGCTGCGTCTGTCGGTCTGTCCATCTATCTATCTAACTGTCCGACTGTCTGTCTGTCTGTATGTCTGCCTGCCAGTCTGCTCTCTGTTTCAACTCAACCAACCACCTGACCCACTGTCTGTGAGATGTTTGTTAAGGGTCCACACTACTGGAGTCAGGTTCTCTATTGCTTGTTTTGCTGAGTTCACCCAAACGTTTGAAAAAAGATATGAATCTCGAGGACGTCTTGGTGTGGTTGTTCTGTCCACTGACTGAAGAATTTTGCTGGGAGCTAGACAAGCTCTGGTCAGTCTCTTGCCGTACTTCTGCTGCACTCACATTCTCAGATTTGCCCTCTGGAGTGCTGGAAATCACTTTACTGCCTACACTATCACTTGGAGATAACATGTAGTTGTCCAATGATTTGATCCTACCGATATTTCCAAGAGACGGAATCTGATTTCCAGGGCTTTCGTTTTCGGGCTCACCGGGAACAAATTTATCCTCGTCTGAATCGGTTCTGCTCAAATCCACCGTAGGAAGTGAGATTGTGTGCCGGCGCCCGAGACCGCTGGGGCTCTTTGGATTCGAATCTGGAATCAGTGGGCTTTTTATGGGCTTGGTTACATCCTCTGCATTTGTAACAGACATCAGCTTTTCTCTATCATCAGGAAAGAAACATCTTTTTGGAGAAGTGACCGGGGAAATAAGTTCTCCAGAAGACACACTCCCACGGCTAGTCTGGTAGCGCATCACTCTTTGGGACACTTCCCTCATTTTCTGCACCTCTTTCTCAGTTGGAATTTCCTCATCCTCACTTACTAGAGATGCACGAGCGGCAGATTTTTTCCACATCAAACTTTTCTTTTCTGGCTTTTTATCGTCAGAGATCTCCTTACTGAAGGAAAACTGGGACTTGTTCAGAGCCCAGTTCTTCCTTTTGGAGTCTTTGTTTGGCTGGTTCTTCTGAAGTGAGTTCTCATTTCTCAGTCTAACACTGATTGGCGAGGGGGTTCTTGCTCTCCTGTGAGACTCAGGTACATTCAGGAACTGCTGGAGAACCGATTCTAGTGCTATACCCTCCATGTTTCTGTCTCGCGTCGAGCAGGTAGCTGTGGAGCGGCGTTTGGCAGAAGACTGCAGTCGTTCCTTTTGTTTCCGTTTAACCTCTGCCATTTCACGGTCCATGTTTTCCTGAGGAAAAAAATCAGACACAATTTTTTAATCTCAGATGAAAAGAAGACAAATACTGTATATTTTCTGACAATGAGCCCACGTCCAACTGAATTCAGACAAACATACGGATTTGGTTACCTGAAGAGCCCGTGTGAACCTTTCACAAAAGGAATGGAAGATGGAGCAGCACTCGTCTAGTTTAAACTCACTTGGTTCCTCACAAAAATACTCAGCCACGGAGTCTGTGACTTTGTTCAGCATCTGGAAGGAGGCCTGTGTTTCAGTGATCCTGGACTCAGCATGCTGAGAAAGACAGTAAGAAACACGGCTAATTCGATCGTATTTACTAAACAGAAACACTTGTTCTTCCAAATGTAGACTACAATCCAAGTTGGCAAACTTGTAGCTGAAGCTTTTCAGGAGCTTGAAATCCTGCTGTTTTCCATCATAAAGTGTAGAAACAGCAAATGACCTGCGAAAGATCTATTTAGCTAGCTTTCCAAGTGTTTACAGGTTTGTGAAAAATCATAACAACTCCCAGAATTGAAGGCATATAAACGAATATGTGGGATTAGTATTCTTGAAATAAGGTGATGCAGTCAGAAGGAAGCTTTTCTGGTTATTATGACAACCAGCTTGTACTTGTAGCCATATCCAAAATGTATACTAAATATTCTGTTTCAGTTACGCTGGTTAATGTTATTGATAAAAATGAAGTGAAATGTATTGACAAACTGGAATTTTAATTTGTTAGTTAATTTTGTTCGTTGTCCAGCATTTAACACTGTTGTTTCTCTGTGTGAGATAGCTAACACTCGCTTTAGTTACACAATAACATACACCAAAACAGGACTTCTGCCTAAGTAAACTCACCAAAAAGAAATCTTGCATCTGTTTGGCCAGGTCAGCTTGTTTATCAGTGCCCTTCTTCACCTCCTGGACTTCGTTCACTTTTTTTTGGAAATCTGATTCAACTTCCTGTTTGTGGATCCTGCGGTGGGATAAACAATTATCTCACTTGCTGAAGCAACACACCACGAGGAAAGACTACGTCACAAATAATAAGCACATCTGCTTAAAGTCCTGGTAAAGAATGTGCTAGAGCCAGAGAAACCATCTGAACCCTCAAAAATATCAAAACAGTTGAGAAGAAGTTATTAATATTATATCTTCTTGCAGAAGATGTCTTCTTTATTTTATTATCAATCAGCCATGTTTTAACCTGTTTAAATTGTTCTAAATGAAACATTAAGTACTAAAGCAAGTGCATTAATAGAAACTTGTGATTTGTAGCCGGAACTATTGCTGATAAATTAAAGGTGAGATGCACGATGTTGGAAAGCCAAGGTTGACATTTGAAATCACCAAAACAAACACGCCCCTAACCCAAATGGGTGTCACCCCTGTTTTGATAGCTCCACCCCACACATACATAAACTAACCCAGGCAACTATTATGGTGGATCCTGCTGGGGCAGCTGGCCGAGGGGATATTTTTATCAATAAATGAACTCAATGAGTAATACCATGGCAATACAAATGTGTTTTTGTAGTACCGTGTGTTGTAGAGCGAAAGGTTTATCTCCGTTTCACGCGGAACACGTTCAGTTCTCTTCAGCGCTGGAAAGCTGATCCTATATTAAGACGAGTCCTGCTTCTTGCCTTATGGTAAGCCTTTTTTTCGCTTTCCGTTTTTATCCTCCATGTCAGTGTTTCAATGGTTTTCGGCTAATGTCAGACATGCGCACTGAACACTCTCTCCACCCATATTGACAAGACACGCCCCTTTCTTCTCATTGGCTACACATTTGTTTTGTTTGTCGGCCCGACTCAATTTTCTGAAGCATTTCTCAAACATCGTACACCCCACCTTTAATAGAAAATTAATAAACAGCTTCTGACCAATCGGAATTTAGAATTTAAGAGTACAATAAAACGAATGAGATTAATATAGATTAGATATATTTTTCTTAGAATAAATGTATAATTAAAGCTTCTTTTTTTCATCGTTACTTCAAATAACACTCCCCCCCCCCAAGCTTTTACAAATGTGACAATAATTCTGCATCTTACCGTATTTTAAAAGGTAATAAGTTTGGTGGGTGTTTTACCTTGCGGCATCCCCGATGTGTGCGAGTTGTTCTGGAAATTTCAGCAGAGCAGCGTCACTCTTCTGAGCTTGCTGTGAGAGAAATGGAAAGACCTTGTAAGGGAAACTATAACTAATAATATAACGTTGTTTATAGTTTAACTGCTGAGGATTATTTTGTGAGATGTTTGTGTTCCTGCTGGATTTAATTAGGATCAATAAAACCTCTATCCATAAATCCATCCATCCATCCATCCATCCATCCATCCATCCATCTATCCATCTATCTATCATTGGTGTAAAAAAAATAAGTTTGTTTTACCATCACAACATAGTGCATTAGGTTCATTCCTGGTTTGTTGGCTTTGGTGTCAGCAAGTTTCAGCAGAGAGGTCATGCGGAAGCCCACGGCACTGCCAGCGTAGCCACCCTTACAAGCAGAAACATAACAATACTGTAATTCATCTGAACATGAATAATCTTATTATGTCACCACTATGTGGATACTGGCATGAGATGCTATGGGATAATGTCACACATTTTCAATCAATATAAATGAACGAATTATTCTATGACTGCAAGTCTGATCTGAAACGAGTCACGTGTGTTTTTGCCACTGTTGATAACCTTACACAAAACTTTAGTGGTTTATGATTAAGAGTCTTATGAACAAACACTCAGAGAGCAGAAATGGGTTTGATATTAACATATACTTCAAAGATACTAACATTTGTGTAAAAAAAATATATATATATCTATATCTATCTATCTATCTATCTATCTATCTATCTATCTATCTATCTATCTATATATATATATATATATATATTTACGACTAGATACACAATAAAACAAGAGGAAATCCCATTGAAATTGAAATTAAAGCACTACACAACCTGGCTGCCCTTGCATCAAATTCAACTAAAATCAATTTGTATAGTGTTTTTAACAATGCACATTGGCACAAAGCAGCTTTGTAGGAATATCTAAATTCAGGATGTAACTTTTTTCTTTTCTGATCAGGCATTTTCTGTATCTGCTCCTAAATTATGGAATGATCTCTGCTTGACTCCATCAGAGGAGATTTTTCAGTCTCGGCTGAAAATAACTCATCTTTATACTTTGGAAGTCCAATTGATGGAGCCTTGAGTACTGGAGATATTTGATCTGGTATTGATTGCACTTTGTATGTATGTTTCTGTTCAGATTTATAGCGTTGTTACATTTTTTCCGAATTGCAAAGCACGTGTCCGAATATACTGTTTATTGTTCTGAACTAATCTGATTGTCTTTAATACAAATCCAAATATAATAAGCTCTCACAGCGTTCATGTAGTTCCCGGTCTTCAGCACCAGGCGGATGACGGAATGAAGGAGAACACAATCCAAGAGCTCTGAAAGAAATTTGAAAACAAAAGAGCAAAAAATTTTTAAAATATGTTTATTGAATTATGAGGCTTTTTTTTTTTTTTTTTTTTACAGAGAAAAGCAATTTGGCAAAGTTCACTAGAATTTGCAAGATCAATTCGGTGAGATAAACCAAGGGGAGGGTTTAAAAAAAACTAGAGATAGAGTTGACTCTTTCTACTTCCAGAAAACTATATCTTTTTTCTGAACTAAACAAAGTTTGCTGATGTATAGGGATAGATCTATAGTATTTTAAGTTAATCTTTTTTATTATTATTCATTTTAAACTTATATATATTCGTATATAACATATATTATACGTATATGTTATATATACGTATAATATATGTTATATACGAATATATATAACATATATTATACGTATATAACATATATTATACGTATATCATTGTATAATTCACTAATTTATTTTTATTCTTATTTCTTCTTCTTCTTCTTCTTCTTCTTCTTCTTCTTCTTCTTCTTCTTCTTATTATTATTATTATTGTTATTATTATATAATTTCTTTCTCTCTCTCTTCTGTTTCCATACTTCTGCAAAGCTGCTTTTAGACAATGGGAAATTGTAAAAAAGCGCTATACAAATAAATTGAATTGTTTTAATTAGAAAATCAAGTGCTTTGACCAGTTTATAATCTGTCAGATATAAAGATATACTGTCAGATATAAACTGACAGTAAATCGCTCTGGTAGTTGAAAGAGTCGACTCTTAACGGTAAGACTCGACTCTTATTACTGATTCGTTAAAAAGAGCCAGTATATGGATCACTATTGATTCACAAGGAATTTTGGTCAAATGACTTAAATATATTTTGCTACTCTAATCCATGTGATTTGTTCTAATAAATGACAAGATGTACAGAAATATAATCCTCAAAGAAATACAATTTTTGCATGAGAGTAGAATATATGTTTACTCAATGAATCCTGAGCATTTTTCAGCTAACAATACCTTAAAAGAGAGTTAATTGCTGTGTAATGATGACCTACACGAGTACATATGTGAATAATGGCTTAAGTCTGTTTGCACAGGATAAAAATAAGGGTGTGTTATTACCGTTCCCAGCAGCAGTCATGGTGGTAATGGAATGATTCACCTCCTCCATAAATTGTGGAAATTCCTCTTTGAGTACTAAACATTTCAGTCTCTCCTCATAGCTGGTGGTACAAATGAAGACATTAAACTATTCACATACTTTACAGTCATGTGTGTATCTCAATAAACTGATTTCGAGAAGAATAAGTGTTATATAGAGGAGGAAGTTTCTGAAAGTAATGATGGTAGTAAATGAATATTACGTTTAAGGATAAATATATGACCGCGCTGAAGGTGTGACTCACCTTGGAAGCTGAACGAGTTGAACCATGAACTGATCAGCTTCAGAAAGTGATGAATAATCTCCTTTAAAAGCGAGAAGCTTCTTCACCTGAAATCACAAGTGTGAAGCTGATATTAATCTTTGTTATATGATTAACACTGTTGTACATTGTTTTGCCAGTGATAAGGCTTCACTGCACGTTTACGTCATAATATTCCGATACGACGTACAAAAATACCACATAATAGCACTTTTTCCTCTATTCCTAAATTAAAATGGTCAGATTAGCCAATCGACGTATGAATCTGGAACGACTGACGGTTGTGTAGAGAAGAACTATCAGAGGTACATGCACTTAACCACAAGCCATTAATCGACATTAACGTCAGTTTTAGTAAGTATGCACTGAATATCTGATCGTCAGTCTGATTTTTATGTGAAAAAGTCAAAAACTTGTCATTTTTTTTCTATGAACTGAAAGGTAAGGGTTTAGACAAAAATGTCAAATGTGAGACTTTAATAATTATTAAAATAATGAAGTCATTTTGAAAAAAAATGCAATGAAAAGTTTAAAGTTCTTAAATAAATTAATTGGTTTTTGTTGACTGTTTTTTGTTGAATTTTATCCAAGACCACTCACACATCTGGCAGGTCTGTATATCACACAACATTTAACAGGTACATACATACACAACATTTAACAGGTACATACATACACAACATTTAACAGGTACAACATACAGGTCACTGTATATCTCAAACATTTAAACCAACTGATACATCCTCACGATTGGTCTTATGGTAAAAAGGGTCTGAATCCAGCTTAGCCCTGCACTTGAAAATGTTCATCTCTGCTACTTGACTAACTACAATTTCTAAGCTTTTTGGTTTAAATTGCCGAAGAAAAGCAGTAAGCAGGTGGATGGATGTGTGAAATAAATATACCTCTCCAGTCTCAGGCAGTAGTTTCAAAAGCTCCCGCAGCTTTCCAGGACCTAAAATTCCACTCTTTCCATTGTGGATGTCCTCAATGAGTTCCTTTATTGAGCTGTGAAGTGTTTACAAAGATTAGAAAACCCTTCACATGGCAAAGTTTTGACATTTTCTACAATATACTGTGTATACAGTATATATATAGTACTAAAGTCTATAGTTTTATAGTACTAATATTTTACAGCTTTGTCAATATACAGTACGTTATAAGCAGAACATCCCAATTTTGTCTAAAAAAAGACACCGTTGTCCTTTTTGTGTGTTTGTTAGAATTCAGCCACACCAATACAGGTAATATGACAGATTTTCCCAAAGATCTACACAAATAAATCAAACTAGTTAAATTTTTCACGTTCCCTCCTTTTTTAAGAAAAAAGCATCGTTTCTAAATGTGTCAGTAAATATACAGTATACATGTATTGTGAAAGTCTTTATGTATCATCTTGTTTGTTATATTGCTTCACAATGAGCTGTCTCAATGCTCTGACACATACGTTTTTCCCAACTTTCTGAAAATCGCCTGCGGCATTTTGTAATATTGGCCTCAGTGTGTGCAAAAGCAATCAAAAATCGACGTCATCCTGACATAAAGCTTAAACCCGACTGTTATGTAGAGTTCTGATCTTAGCAACATGAACAAGCAAATACATGCCTTACTGTACTGCTGCAATCCTTTTAGCAGAAATTACCAGAAATGACTGAACAAGCTAAAAGACTTCAGAACTTCAGTTCATGAGAAAGGAACACGTTTAGCAAACAGACATGTGAGCAGATTGATTTTAGAGTGAATACATGTGAATACATGGTGGGATGTGGTAGCACAGTGGTTAAGGTGTTGGGCTACTGATCAGAAGGTCACGGGCTCAAACCCCAGGTCCACCAAGCTGCCACTGCTGGGCCCCTGAGCAAGACCCTTAACCCTCAGTTGCTCAGTTGTAAGTCACTTTGGATATGTAAATGTAAATTAATCTCTATGTAAATGTAAATTAATCTCTGTTCATATGAACACAAATGATTTAATCTGTAAAGAATCTGTCCTGAGAGTTTAATGGATTAAGGAATTTATGGCGGCTTGACAGGTCAAAACTAACAGGAAGTGCGAGAACGGGGGCATAGAAGCCTTTATTATCGCCACGTATACATTACAGCACTGTGGAATTCTTTTCTTTACATGTACATACCCCAACTGAGGAGGTTGGGGTCAGAGTGCAGGAGCAGCTATGATACAGCGCCCCTGGAGCAGGAAGGGTTGAGGGCCTTGCTCAAGGGCCCAACGGCGGCAGCTTGGCGGTGCTGAGTCTTCTCCGATCAACAACCCAGAGCCTCAAGCCACCACTGCACCCAAACCACCACTACCCCCCCACCACCGTGTTTGAATGTTAACTAATATTTTAAATATATATATTTTTTTATTTTAGAAAAAGACCTCCATCTTGTGCACCTTCACTTTATTAAATACAAACAACTAGTGCAAGATTCTAGAAAATAAAGCACAGCGAATGTGTCGGCTTCAGATAAATTATATATCGATTCCAACATGTTTTCTGACTGACACGCATCCAGCTTGTAAACTCTGAGCTCTAAAAAAAATCCTATCCGTAATCACACCTTTGTGGTGGCGCTCATGTGCAACTCGTAAATAAGTTCTTTCCGGCACGACCTGAACGACCCTGACCAGTGACAGTATTATTCCGAGTATAATCTAATCTACTAGTAAATTCCTTCACTAATATCTATTGATTTCTGTTTATGTGTCTGTCTTTTTTTGTCAACTTCTAGAATCAATACATTGTCCAGTTCACGTCTAAAAGTTCACGTGTGTATCAGATTGACCTGTTGGACATCAGATTGTTCTGATGTAATCTAGGAGAGAGAGGAAAGCTGATAGTGATGATCTGATTCGTCTTATCTCCATTCTCATGCAGAAGAAGAAAGTTCAGTGGCACAGCGAGGCATTCGGTAAATGCCTGGCGTGCAGAGACATGCAGAGCTTAAGAGGTGTGACTCAAAGGAAACTGTGACTGTGATATTATACAGAAAATGTTCTGAGAGTTTTGTGTGTTTATGCTTATACTTTGTTTTCAGTTTCCAGGTGAACTCACCGTTTGAACTGCTTAAGGAAAATGCTGATGTTCATGTTCTTCTTGGAGCCAAGAATTGACACCTAAAGGAAAAATCACACACACACACACACACACACACACACACACACACACACACACACACACACACACACACACACACACACACACACACACACACACACACACACACAGCATGTCTCAGCATTGCTATTGATTTGTGACTTGTGACCATGATTAACACTGATAGTGTTTTGTTTTTAACTCTTTTTTTCAGAGGCTAAAAAATAAATTTGAACCTGTTTTTTTAATGCCCTTGTTCATTACTGAATGTCTTTGTCATGTCCAACTCCACAGTGGTGATTAATTCAATTCAATTCACTTCAATTTATTTGTATCTCACTTTTAACATTGTCCCAAAGCAGCTTTACATATGTATGTATAGAAACAGAATAAACAGAAACTGAATAAAGTTTGAAATTAAATTATTATTTATCTCTAACATTTGTCACGAATGAACAAGCCTGAGGTGATGGTGGTGAGGAAAAACTCCCTGAGATGATATGAGGAAGAAACCTTAAGAGGAACCAGACTCAGAAGTGAACCTCATCCTCATTTGGGTGACACTGGAGAGGAAATAATGTCAATGTAAATAATGTCCTTCCTAGTTGAGTGAAATTAATTATAGGATTACTGTGAAGCTCATACAAATGCGGACACTCCACTCTGTAAGAATTTGTAGTTTTTCCTAAGTCTTTAGCGTACTCGGGGCAACATTATCATAGAACAGTTACAAAAGGATGAACTAGCTTCAAAGTAAATGGTGATATTAAACCCATTTCTGCTCTCTGACATGTCTCAAGTGCTCGTTTAGAAGCAGCTAAAATTTATCATTAACCATAAAAATTCTGTGTAAGGTGTCAGCATGACAGTTGTTGAAACACACACACACTCACACACACACACACACACACAAAAAAAAACACTGGTCTCACAAACAAAGTCAACAAAGTCCTGGCTCATTTTATATCAGAGTTGGAGAGATAAAATAATTTATTTGTTTATACTGATTGAAAATACTGGTCCCATAAGTCGATTTCCATTCTTCCAGCTGGAAGGATTGCTGGTGTACTGGTCACGGGGAGCCTGTGCCTACAGTATCTCAAGCGTCATGGGGCATCAAAGCAGGATACACCCTGGACTGAGTGCCAACCCCATCACAGGGCACACACACTCTCTCATTCACTCACACACTCACACACTATGGACAATTTTCCAGAGATGCCAATCAACCTACCATGCATGTATTTGGACCGGGGGAGGAAACCTGGAGTACCCGGAGGAAACCCCCGAGGTACGGTTAGAACATGCAAACTCCACACACACAAGGCGGAGGCGGGAATCGAACCCCCAACCCTGGAGGTGTGAGGCGAACGTGCTAACCACTAAGCCACCGTGCCCCCGACGTACTGGTAAAAAATGGCTAAACACAGAATCTTATATACTTTGGAAAATCTAAAACTGTTACATAACAGTCCTGGCTTTTCTGTCACACGCCCCTGTCCTTATTGTCACCTACACAGCGCATTCAGGGACCACATTCCTCACCATTATCATCGAATAATAAAATACGCTTGACGACAATGTTGTATTGCTGAAAATAAAAAGGCAACCATCCACCTTGTGCAAACAAGACGGACATCCCTTTATCAACAGGAATGAATAAATAAATAAATAAATAAATAAATAAATAAATAAATAAATAAATAAATAAATAAATAAAAACATCAGCACAAAACCAAAATTCATGAAACACAAATATAAAATTGTTGCTAATCGCTAATGTGAAACGAACGCAGTCGGTTCAGAATTCAACATTCAAGCGCACGAGGAATAAATGTTTTGAAATGGAATGAGTCGAGAAAACAACACCACAGCAACAACGTAATTACGACATCGTACGTCAAAACAGATAAACAATCTACACACCCGGATCCCAAAGAATCAATTGGGGTCGAGTGTGAATTCAGCAAACGTTTGTTGTTATTCATTGAAATTCAAATAATGGTTTTAAAAATAAGGAGGTATACAAGTCTACATACATCTTACACTGTCTTCTGGTAGTTATTTAAATTTACGTTTATTCATTTGGCAGATAAAAGTGGCTTACAAATAAGGAAATCCAACAAAGCAAGGATTCACAACACAATACACCAGTAGTGCAATGATCCGAATTCTGAATTGAGTGCTAGAGGAGTAAGAGGCAAGTAACAGTAAAGAGAAGTAAGAGTAACGGGCGTTAGTTAAGGGGTTAATTAAATGTTCTGAGTCTGTAGATAGTGACGGAGTCTGCTGCATCTGGATTGGAAGTCCTCCAAGTTTGCACTATCACAATATTATACAGTATGTGTGTTGGATTTTAGAATATTTATTTTTATTTCAATTTAGAACAGGGCTAAAACTCACCCCAACCCAATAGCCATCGTCTCCTCAGGACGATAATGGAAACAGTGTACGCAACCCGTCGTGACTGACAGATCCACTAGCTTGTGCTGAAAATAACATTTTACAGCTTCACAACCTGAAGCCGGATGCAGGATATTACGGATCATGTGTTGTTTAAGCAAGCTCATGTGTTGACTTAGGCATTACAGGGTAGAATTAACACCTAATGTGTTCACTCATAAATGCAGTACTCATGATTTTGTTGATACATTTAGCAATTTATTCTAAACTACACACTTAGACAGAGTTCGGTATTCATTAAATGACTAAGCTAGCTAGCAAACAATGAAAAAAAAAACCCCAAAAAGTCTATTCTGCTCACGACAAATAAACCAACTAGAACGACCAATGACCAATAAACCAATGACTGTACAGTTTGCCTTCAGGTGCAATATAATCAAGTTTAACTTCATTGTTATGTTATGTTGTTACTGATAAACCACCCAGTCGTGTTTTTTGTGCCAAACTTTCACACGGGAAGTATCAGGTTTATTGTTTCCCTTTTTGGTCAGGGAAAACAAGTTCAGTTAGGATTCTAACACTTATCAAAACTGCACACATTTTTAATCACAGTCTTATACCTATACTCTGTTGTTTACGTACAATTGCTGTGCGGCTTCTAGATACTGCTATCTACTGTAACAGCACTACAGTAGCTAGCTAAGTAACAACAGCTAGCTAGTTCAATGGAATTCCACTAAATTATAGAATTTTCTTTAACAAGAATCGAGAAGAAAGACTTTACTTCAAATCTGGCCTGTACAATGTCACTCCTAAGCAAATATCTTATAGTGACTTACAGTAACCTTACTTTCGGTTGTAACTTCCTGTAAGACAGATACACAGTTCAGACCTACCCCATTCTGAATCCCAAAGAAGACACAGCTCAAGAAGAAGGAAAAGAAAAAACACTGACCATTTCAGGTCCTTGAGTGTTGTTTGGATTGCCTCTTATACTTCTTCGCTTGGATGCCTGAACCTGAGAATCAGTCTGGTCATTGCGGCTGAACAGTTCCTCCATGTGCTGCGTGTCAAGCTCGTATTCCTTCTTCTTATTCTCTGTTGTCCAGATGTTGTGTTTGCCCAGCACCGTGTGCTTAGGTATGGCCTCCCAGTTGAAGTTCCTCATCTTGGAACCCGCTCTGGATAGACGGGAGATCAACTCACCTCCGGCATTTGGTGGTGGTGGTGGTGGTGGTGGTGGTGGAGGAGGAGGAGGAGGAGGTGGTGCAGGTGGAGGTGGTGGGTCAGCCATGGCTTACCGCACTATCGATGCTATGGATGGAGTAGATGGAGATCCATTCCCATTAGAAGGGTCAAAGCTCCAATAATAATTAGTGAAGAGGTCTCACATTCTGTCGAGAGAAAAGCGACAATGGTAAAGAGTTTTTTTTTAATATCCTCTCAGAATATCCTCTCAGAACTGTGGTGGTATCCTCGAAGGTCCACGTCTTTTACCTTCGCATCTTTTACCTAGAAAGTAACCTCTAACCTCTGCACTTAGAGCTTTATTCTTAAGTATTATATTTACAGAACATTTACAGTATAAACCATTTTTAAAGATACAGAATCTTTTTTTAATGTTTCCAGAAGAAAGATCAGCAACAAGGGCAGATTCGGTTTAGTGCTGTTTTTATTTATTTTTTTAAACGATTAAGACGGTCAATGAAAATTAACACGGTATAAAAATGCTATAATATAAAAATATATTATAGCTAGACACAGAAAGTTACTTGTACTGTATAAAAGACTTCATTATATCACTCATCCCAATGATAAACAACCAGCAAGAGTTCCTCAAGTCTCGTTTGGGTGGGTAAGGGTTCGAGATGCTTCCTTCTCTAATAGGTTCTATCTAGCATAAGGGTTCCCTTACAATGACAAAGCAAGAACCGAGAAGAATTATACACACATCGCTTAAAGGGTTCTTTAAATTGTTTCAAGGTTCTGACTTTTCTAAGTTCAGATTGTACTTAGAAATCTTTTCTGAAAAGGTTATATTCTGTTGTATGGCTTTCAAATGTTCATTTAATTTTCGACTTTACAAATTTGAAGTGGATTATATGTCTATTTTTTAACGTAACTAAGTAAGAATGTACTACAACGTATTAACTTAACATTTAATTCATTGATTTAATTCAATGCGATGCTATAAGAGTTATGTGATACTTTAGAAACTTAGTGAACCCAGTGTGTGTAGATTCAGTGGGTGTATATAAGCTCATCTATCTTTATTAAAGGAAATAAAACACTTACTGCACTTTATTGCGCAATAATCGGTAATCTGTACTGTGGGTATTAGTTGAGCACGAGTCAAGCACTACATGTTTAGTTAATTACAGATTGTAAATGTTATGTATATAAAATACTTCAAAATTAACTACAAGCATGAAGGAAAAATATACATGAAATAAACATCAAACCCTGTAAAACTCTGTTGAAAAATGTTAAAACAGCTCTGAAATGGTTCAGCCAACACTAAAGTGTCCTGAAGTATACTCATTTATTCATTTTTTAAAATTACTTTTGAAAAAGAACTAAAATAAAATAACTCACCAGTTGAAACTTGTGGAGTTTAAGCAGAATGTCAAGATTTAATCTTAATGGTATTTCCTGTGAAACGTGAAAAGCAGACAGGAGCGGGACTGTTGAAGTGTGTTTCCTCACCGTTTGACTGAATGTGTGTGTGTGTGTGTGTATGCGTGTGTGTTGCAATGCCCTCTCCTGAACTCTTCACGCCCAGTTCCACCCTCTCTTTCACTCACTTGTCTGGGCGAAAATTAAGAAAAGTGAAAAAGTCAGGAAAATACAACTGTTATTAAATCCTACACTGTGTAAGACTATGGATTCAACTAAACTACAGTCTGAGACTAAATTCTAAATAAAATCGATCATTTCTGGACATTAGAATTAATGCTAGGCTACTGGATGTAGTGCAGTTGTATAGGTATTGTTTAGGGAGGATTTGGTATTCACAATTCAAGTGTTTATTTAGACTGTGTGGTTGGTTAAATGCTATTTGTAGACTGTATGACGATGACTGGTGAGGACAATAGAAGAGGAACAAAATTCAAACGTACTAAAAGTTTTGGTTTTCTTATCGGAAACCGATCGGAAGTCGACCCATTTGCTACATCCCAGCTACAGAGATTTTGTATGTAAATATTAAAACTATAATGTAGTTTGTAGATTTGAGGAAATGATGCGTTAAAATGTATTATCGTGGGTTTTTTGAACATTCACATTTTTTTTCCTTCCATAGTTTTCACAACCATATTAGTGTTAGTGTTTGTTTAAAGCAAAAGAAAACTCCTGACTTTAACGTGAAATGTAATTGGGGAATAGAAACCGTTATTATCACCAAATATACATTACAGCACAGTGGAACTCTTTTCTTCACATATCCTAACTGAGGAGGTTGGGGTTTGGAGCAAAGGGGCATCTATGATACAGCACCCCTGGAGCAAAGAGGGTTAAGGGCCTTACTCAAGGGCCCAACACTGGCAGTTTAGCAGTGCTGGGGTTTGAACCCTGACCTTCTGCTCAACAACCCGGATCCACCACTTCCCCGAAGTCAATATCAACACTAAGCTTGAATTCTACCCCAGTTACAACCTCACACTGCCCTAATATCTATATGTATATGAAGAGCTACTGTATATAGAACATAATGTACATCAAGGTCTCCAGTGTTACCCAGTGTTCCCTTTACAGTATCGTTCTAAAAAGCCGTTTTATTTTATTAAGATCTAAGATTGTCTGTTTTTGTTTAATTATATTATACCTATCGAATTTCTGACATCTACCGGCCGAGCGTTTTGTTTAAAAAGAAAGCTCTGTACGATGCTACGAACTAAAAAATACTCCATGCAATATATTTTAATATCCAAAGCTTTCGATTATTATCTCTGTTGTTTTTGTCTTTGTTAATTCTACTTACTTTATTTAAAGCAACTAGATTTATGGTAATAGGCAGACAGTCTTAACCAAAGCCACTTAGATTCCATCTCGCTTGATACGACTGATTAATAAAGGGTTAAGAGCCTTGCTCAAGGGCCCAGCGTTGGCAGCTTGGTGGACCTGGGATTCGAACGCATGAGTATGTCAATGGGTCAACAGGCTAGATGTGAAGAATGGGAGCCACCAACCTTTGACCTTGCAGAAATGAGTTCAGCAGTAATGAGATGAAAAGAGCACTATTCAGTGACGAGCGAATTTTTCAGGGAGTTTAAACCTTTATATTTATTTATAGCTGTGTGAAACGTATGTGTGTGGTTTTTCTTTTTCTTTGTTCTCATTGATGTCCTGATGCAGAATAAACTCCTTTTTTATATTTAATGCATGAATCTCGCCTTAAATTTATATGTAAATATTAAAACAGTGGTATATTCCCGTTCTTTCCCCTACAAAAACCCCTACCGTGTTGGATACAAACCTTTTTCTCAGGTAAAGTCTGTGCAGCGATCAGAACGACGTAATGAAACGCAACAACGAACGATCAGGAGACACGAGACGAGGTCGTCCTGTCAAACCGTGTTTAATTTGATACGTGGGACTTTACACTGTAATTTACACAAGAATATACATGAATAAAACTTTGTAGGACATGTACTGTAAACAGTTATTCACAGCATGCCTCAATTCCAGCACACCTTACCAGACGATACTCCTGCACACGTACACGATTCTCCTGTCACCGGGCCGTATTCAGAGTTGAACAATTCCAAACAATTCCATAATTACCGGAATATTTACAGGGTGGAATTTGCATGTATTCTTAGGTATTGTAGTTGATTTTTTTTTAACATTTATGGTATTTGGTAGGTGCCCTTCCTTATCCAGAGTGACTTACATTTTATCTTTCACAATTAAGGGTTAAGGGCCTTGCTCAGGTTCCCAGCAGTGGCAGCTTAGTGGACCTGGAATTCAAACTCACAACCACAAAGCTACCACATCCACAGCTGCCCCGAGCTTTCTGGGTTTTCCATCCAGAATTTTTATTTCGTTTTAGCCTAATTCATACTTCCATGGTTTCCAGACTAATTCTTGAACAGAAGCAACTAGAACACCGATTTTAATCGGAAGCGATTACCTTTAAACCTGAAAAAATGAAAAAATACAAAAATACAAATCAGGGATAGAAGTAGAGTGAAGAAGGAAGCAGTACATACATTAAATACAGTGAGAGCTGCCAAATTAAAGCCAAGTTAGAGCTAAGTAATTATGAAAAATAAAATAAACCAAAACATGCATGAATACATGATTAAGTAATAATTCATAGTAAATAATATTGGTTCAATTTAACAATATGGCTTCCAATTATTGTTATAAAACAGCACATCCTGTTATTTACATATTTATTTATTTTGTGTATCCTGTGCTGATAATTAATTTCCCTTGATTTGGAAACAATTAATAAATTGGTTAATAGAGTCATATTTATGTATTTTCGACCGGAAATAAAATTGCAAAAATTGTGTTCTGTTTTTTTTTTCTGTAATTAACCAAAACATAAATTTCACTGTGACAAATTATAGTTATGACTAATTGTAAGACAGTAAAGCCAAAGTTATACTGCTTCTTTACTAGTCAAAGGTCGGGGCCTAACGGTTAGAGAGTCTGACTCCTAACCCTAAGGTTGTGGGTTCAAGTCTCGGGCTGACTATACCACGGCTGAGGTGCCCTTGAGCAGGGCACCCCCAACTGCTCCCTGGGTGCCGAAGCATAAATGGCTGCCCACTGCTCCGGTTGTGTGTTCACAGTGTGTGTGTGTGTGTGTGTGTGTGTGTGTGTGTGTGTGTGTGTGTGTGTGCACTTTGGATGGGTTAAACGCAGAGAACAAATTGTGGGTTAAACGCAGAGAACAAAAACTTAGCTGTATGTCACGTCACTGTCAATACTGTGCATCTCACACTCACTCATTTTCTACCGCTTATCCGAACGTCTCGGGTCACGGGTCTCGGTGCCTATCTCAGGGGGACCGGGGGACGAAACCGGAGTACCCGAAGGAAACCCCCGAGGCAGAAGGAGAACATGCAAACTCCACACACACAAGGCGGAGGCCAGAATCGAACCCTGACCCTGGAGGTGTGAGGCGAACGTGCTAAACACTAAGCCACCGTGTCACCTTACTGTTCAATCTGAATATCAGGATAACATTATCAGGATTATTTTTAATTTTTTAAGGACACAACTCTGAATATGGTCCAGTCTACAATAAACAGAATTAAAACAACTGCCCTCATCAATCTGCCTGACAGTACAGTATATATAAGCAAACATGTGATTATGTTCCACTTTACTTTGCATGACAAATTCATTACAAAGACAAAAATCATGGGATGTGTCTCTCTGTCTCTCTCTCTGTCTCTCACTCTCTCTTTTCTTATACATCATAAAAAAAACATCACTCCATCCTTTAGAATCCAGCCTGTCTGAGTCTCTCGAGGCTGAGATTAACCGTGTCTTATAAGATATTACTGTTCCTCCAGCCATGACGGTCTGTCCGAGCCGGGCCGCTTCAGCTTCACGTTGAATTGCCTGAGAGTCTGTTCGAGCTGCTGCTGGTTGCCAGCGAAGTAGGCCGAGATAGCGTTGTGGAAAAGGAGGAGCTGCTTGTGCATCACCTTGACCTGAAGGACACATGGGTCAAAACAGAGCAACTGGCAACAAGAACTAATCTCACTAGGGATATTCAGGTTGTAAAACTTTTTTATCTGGCAAAAAAACTGTAATCTGTCTAAATCATGATTTATTGTTGATCTGTTTTTTTTTCCTTATTAACATAAAGAGAGAGAAAAAAGTATTGTAGCTTTTATAACAACGGATAATTAAAGTCGATTTTATTTGTATAGCATTTTTCCTTTAACAAAATGTCACATAAAAATAAATAAATTCAGGATATAAATCATATAAATACATTTATCAACTTAAAAACCTACAAAACGGGAACTCACTTGTTTTCACACTCGGACATTCGATAACATAAAATCTAACAATACAACTTACAATATGTGATTATTTAATTAATTACAGGATTAAAATTGCTGTGGAAATGTCTGTGCTTTAAGAGGAGTAAAATATTTCAGGACGTGTTGCAGGTTGGTAACAGTTGTGTTGTATTCCTGATCCATGATCCTTTGCCATCACTATCATAACGATAATGTATATACTTAGATAAAACTCCTTTTGCTTTAGTAATTTCCACAAATACAGCAGCAGCTAAAGGAAACGTACCTTATTCTCCTCCAGGAACTTGAGCTTGATGGTGACGTCGTTCCGTAGACGCTCGTACTTGTCTCTGTGGATCTGGTACTCCTGCTGGGCGAACTCGATACGCAATACAGCAGCGGCGTCCCGCGGGCCAGCACTCAGCTCCTCCAGGTCTGTCCTATAGGCATCATACTCCAACCTAAACACACACACAAAAGCATTCTCATACATGTAATACATGTATTTAAATCCCACATACTGCATGTAAGAATTTAAACACTCATTTTAGAGCTGATGCACTCACTGCTTGGTGTTTTCTAGAATATTCAGCATTCAGTAGAAGGCAGTTAAAGGTGGGGTGCATGATTTTTGAAAGCCAATGTTGACATTTGAAATCACCAAAACAAACATGCCCCTAACCCAAATGGGTCCCACCCCTGTTTTGATAGCTCCGCCAAACACATACATACAATACGTAACCCAGGCGGAACTATTATGGCGGAACCTGCTGGGGCAGCTGGCCGAGGGGATATTTTTATCAATAAATGAGCTCGATGAGGGGGGCACGGTGGCTTAGTGGGTAGCACGTTCGCCTCACACCTCCAGGGTCGGGGTTCGATTCCCGCCTTTGCCTTGTGTGTGTGGAGTTTGCATGTTCTCCCCGTGCCTCGGGGGTTTCCTCCGGGTACTCCGGTTTCCTCCCCGGTCCAAAGACATGCATGGTAGGTTGATTGGCATCTCTGGAAAAATTGTCCGTAGTGTGTGATTGCGTGAGTGAATGAGAGTGTGTGTGCCCTGCGATGGGTTGGCACTCCGTCCAGGGTGTATCCTGCCTTGATGCCCGATGACGCCTGAGATAGGCACAGGCTCCCCGTGACCCGAGGTAGTTCGGATAAAGCGGTAGAAAATGAATGAATGAATGAATGAATGAGCTCGATGAGTAATACTATGGTAATACAAATATGTTTTTGTGTGTTGTAGCATGAAAGGTTTAGCTCCGTTTCACGCGGAAGACGGCGTTCGGCACCTAGAACACGAGGCAGGGGTAACGGCAGGTATCCGCCATGTCAGTGTTTCAATCGCTTTCTGCTAATGTCACACATGTGCACTGAACACTATTGACAAGACACGCCCCTTTCTGCTCATTGGCTACACGTTTGTTTTGTTTGTCAGCCCGACTCGGTTTTCTGGAACATTTTTCAAACATGATGCACCCCACCTCTAAATGAGAGTACAGTAAAAGTGGATTTTAATATAATTCAGTGGCTTAAACATTGCTATATACATAATGACTAAGAACTTATAAGTAATAAAACATGCAACATGAAATGGATAGAAACTAATAACAAAAAATTCAAATCATTGGGGTCTCCAGAAATCCTCAAAAACATTTTATTACATATTTTTCTTTCTATTGTGTGCAATAGAAATATCAGAACGATCAAAATAATCGTAGTTTATAACGACGACTTTTAACCTTATTGTATAAACAAGGGTTAATTGTGTATATACATGAGCCTTAGGACACGCTGGTTGCTTTGTGTTTTTCAGAGCCGTTCTCGTACCTTGCGTTCTCGTACATCTTGATGGTCATCAGCGTGTCCTCCATGGTTTTATTGACCAGTGTGTTGATGCTCGACACGAAGAAGTTTACTGCGCCCAGTAGCGTTTCTCCGTTCTTACACAGCAGCTTTTGGGTCTCTGCGTTGTAGCCGAACTCGTCCTAAAGGAACGTTGCCATGTGTTTAATAATTACACGTGAGAGGTATTCTGTGGCTTTTATTTACAGTTCAGTCAGTACAATACTGCGTAACAGAGTAACCAGAGATTAAGGTGCAAAATATTTAAACAGGTTCAGATGTCTCCATAGTTGAGAGTAATATAAAACATCCAGCAAAGTCTGAAGAAGAACAAACAAAAAGAAAATAGAACAAATATAATAAATAACCATATATAGGTAATATAAGTAAATAGATGGATAGATAGATAAATAAACAAAAAGAAAAATACAGTGCACAGAAATTCATTCATGGTAGAAACAAATTTCTAAAATGTATCTTTCCCACTTATACACGTTGTGTCACGGTCACACGTTTTGCACATTTTTCTTTAATCTGTTATCATTTAATTGTAATTGTGTTTATAGTGTAGAATGTAATATAACTGAAATGTAAACAATAATTATTGAATCGTTTATAGGAGCACTCCTGCATCTGCTGTTGTAGATTTAAGGAAAAGTACTTATCTATTTGTCTGTATATGTCTGTGTGTGTGTGTGTGTGTGTGTGTGTGTGTGTGTGTGTGTGTGTGTGTGTGTGTGTGTGTGTGTGTGTGTGTGTGTCTGTGTGTGTGTGTGTGTGTGTGTGTCTGTCTGTGTGTGTGTGTGTGTGTCTGTGTGTGTGTGTGTGTGTGTGTGTGTGTGTGTGTGTGTGTGTGTGTGTGTGTGTGTGTCTGTCTGTGTGTGTGTGTGTCTGTCTGTGTGTCTGTCTGTGTGTGTCTGTCTGTGTGTCTGTCTGTGTGTGTCTGTCTGTGTGTGTCTGTCTGTGTGTGAGTCTGCCTGTGTGTGTGTGTGTCTGTCTGTGTGTGTGTGTGTCTGTCTGTGTGTGAGTCTGCCTGTGTGTGTGTGTGTCTGTCTGTGTGTGTGTCTGTCTGTGTGTGTGTCTGTCTGTGTTTGTGTGTATCTGTGTGTGTGTCTGTCTCTGTGTGTCTGTCTCTGTGTGTGTGTCTCTGTGTGTGTGTCTGTCTCTGTGTGTGTGTGTCTCTGTGTGTGTGTCTCTGTGTGTGTGTCTCTGTGTGTGTGTCTGTGTGTTTCTGTCTCTGTGTGTGTCTGTCTCTGTGTGTGTCTGTCTCTGTGTGTGTGTGTGTGTGTCTGTGTCTGTCTGTCTCTGTGTGTCTGTCTCTGTGTGTCTGTCTCTGTGTGTCTGTCTCTGTGTGTGTGTGTGTGTGTGTCTCTGTGTGTGTGTGTGTCTCTGTGTGTGTGTGTGTCTCTGTGTGTGTCTGTCTCTGTGTGTGTCTGTCTCTGTGCGTGTCTGTCTCTGTGCGTGTCTGTCTCTGTGCGTGTCTGTCTCTGTGCGTGTCTGTCTCTGTGCGTGTCTGTCTGTGTGCGTGTCTGTCTGTGTGCGTGTCTGTCTGTGTCTGTGTCTGTGTGTGTCTGTCTCTGTGTGTGTCTGTCTCTGTGTGTGTCTGTCTGTGTATGTCTGTCTGTTTGTGTGTCTGTGTGTGTCTGTATGTGTCTGTGTGTGTGTCTGTGTGTGTGTCTGTGTGTGTGTCTGTGTGTCTGTCTGTGTGTGTGTCTGTGTGTCTGTCTGTCTGTCTGTCTGTCTGTGTGTGTGTCTGTCTGTGTGTCTGTCTGTGTGTCTGTCTGTGTGTCTGTCTGTGTGTGTGTCTGTGTGTGTGTCTGTGTGTGTGTGTCTGTGTGTGTGTCTGTGTGTGTGTGTGTGTGTGTGTGTGTGTGTGTGTGTGTGTGTCTGTCTGTGTGTGTGTCTGTCTCTGTGCGTGTCTGTCTCTGTGCGTGTCTGTCTCTGTGCGTGTCTGTGTCTGTCTGTGTGCGTGTCTGTCTGTGTCTGTGTCTGTGTGTGTCTGTCTCTGTGTGTGTCTGTCTCTGTGTGTGTCTGTCTCTGTGTGTGTCTGTCTCTGTGTGTGTCTGTCTCTGTGTGTGTCTGTCTCTGTGTGTGTCTGTCTGTGTATGTCTGTCTGTTTGTGTGTCTGTGTGTGTCTGTTTGTGTCTGTATGTGTCTGTGTGTGTGTCTGTGTGTCTGTCTGTGTGTCTGTCTGTGTGTGTGTCTGTGTGTCTGTCTGTCTGTCTGTGTGTGTGTCTGTCTGTGTGTCTGTGTGTGTGTCTGTCTGTGTGTGCGTCTGTCTGTGTGTGCGTCTGTCTGTGTGTGCGTCTGTCTGTGTGTGTCTGTCTGTGTGTGTGTGTGTGTCTGTCTGTGTGTGTCTGTCTGTGTGTCTGTCTGTGTGTCTGTCTGTGTGTCTGTCTGTGTGTCTGTCTGTGTGTCTGTCTGTCTGTGTGTCTGTCTGTGTGTCTGTCTGTGTGTCTGTGTGTGTCTGTGTCTGTTTGTGTCTGTGTGTCTGTGTGTGTGTGTCTGTGTGTGTCTGTGTGTGTGTGTGTCTGTGTGTGTCTGTGTGTGTGTGTGTCTGTGTGTCTGTGTCTGTGTGTCTGTGTGTGTGTGGCTGTGTGTCTGTGTGTGTGTCTGTGTGTGTATGTCTGTGTCTCATTCAGTGTCTTTGTGTGTTTGTCTACATGTATGTCTTTCTGTCCTTCTATCTGTCTACATGTATGTCTTTCTGTGTGTCTGTCTGTGTTTCAGTCTTGTCAGAGTTAATCATATCCAAATGTCACCCAAGTTTCGCCCGGAAACTAAAAGCAAAAGGAATTACAGACGCTTTACTGCATACCGTGTTTTGTTGGCCAGCACTCACCTGCTGTAAAATGTCTAATCACAGATTGAAGCTTCATCAAGAAGTCATAATATCTGTACTTAAATGATCATCACTACAGCTTAAATCTTGTGTTACATAAATCATTGGAAGTTTACATCTTAAGCCTTAGTTTCTCTGTTTCCACTAAAGGTCAGGTTCCCTTTAGACCAGGGGTCGGCAACCTTAAACACTCAAAGAGCCATTTGGACCCGTTTCCCACAGAAAAAATACCACAGGGAGCCACAAAACCATTTTGACATCTAAAATGAAGAGAACACCGCATATATCGTTTTTTTTACCTTTATGGAAAATATAGAAAAAACTGTAGTGTGTTGCATTTATGAAATAAATTAACTGCTACCAATTAAACGCAATTTTATTTCTGCAGGCAAACAAAAGTATTTTGAACGGTTTGAACTAACCTTAAGAAAAAAGACGCTGGGTCGAAGGTTACTTTCAAATAAAATGTTTAATATATAATTGAGTCCTTCGTATTCATGACCAGGGCTCTCAAGTTTTGAAGACAGGCAAGCATGACATCTCCAACCTCTCACTTTTTTTATTGGATGTTGCGTTAAATCTTTCCCAGATAGTGCTATTTTCTGATTGGCTATTGTGTAGCTTCTTATTTGATTGGCTGATAAGTGTCAGGCTCGACTAAGAACTGAGAAGCGCTTGATTCCTGCCCGGTTCCATAGAGACAGCGGTGCGGACTGATACATTTTGGGCGCTGTGGCTTATTAAATATATGATAAATAGTCAAAAAGTTTTTCTGCGTGAGAATACGATGTGCGGTGGGAGAGCGTGAGAAAAGACCCAAATGCATGACTGTCACTCTCACTGTGTGACACTTGAACGCCCTGCATGACATAAAAATGCAACTTGCCGCTTGCAGCAAATCAAAAATGCGCCTACTTCTGTGTGCAAGTCGGCAGTTATGACGCATATTTTGAGCGACCAAAAAAAAAAATAAAATTAAACACGGTTTACTTTAATGTTAAAAGAGCATCATGATCTTAGAATTTAGAATTACATTTTAAAAAAAACTAACTAACAAAAATAAAAAACTTAAATTACATATTTATTTTCCAAAGCTACAGGGAGCCGCAGCAGAGGGATGAAAGAGCCACTTGCGGCTCCGGAGCCGCGGGTTGCCGACCCCTGCTTTAGACCCTCGATCTCAGGTTCAGCAGGTCCGTCCAGCTGGTCGCCTGATTCAGCCGTCTCGCCCTACTCCCTTCATGAGGCCTGTTTCAGTTGAACTTTTGATTTTCACTTCCTCACACATTGTTTATCAGAGAGCTCAGACTGACGAGGACTGACAGCACGGAATCTGTTTACTTTTACTGTTTATGATTACAAGAAACATCTTTTCTTGTTTACATCTGGCCTACAACATCGCCTACATATGTCTTATGACACCAATTGTAATATCTTGCAAGGCTTAATACTTTACTTTGGTTATAGTATTGTAAGGAATAATACTTAAATTATTTCTACTAAGATTTTTCACAACACTCCTCTTCATCCATATCAAATAGAACAATCTCTCCATGATCGGATCTCTTAGACAAGTTACCTGCAGTTCTGGAGATTTCTGGCTCAGATCAGCAAAGGTGTCTCCCAGCGCCTGCTGCGTCTGCACTACATTGTAGAAGTGAGTGGTGAGCGCTTGTGCCAGTCTCAGGATGTGCTCGTATTTCTGCTTGGTTTCACGCAGCACGTCGATCTGAGCCTCCAGCTCCAAATCTACGGTCCGCGAGCCACGACCAAACCGCTCCGAGAACATCTGTTTCGTGCACTGGATTAGAACAAGAAAGGGAGAGAGAGAAATGTTGCTCTGCTTGTACAGTGAAACAGATCATGTGGCTCATATAGCAGCTGTGACATTTGCATATTATTTCCATGAAGCTTTATTTTCTCTTTAAATCTTTTTTCTTTTACTTAAGGCCGCCGTCAAATGTTTACACTTAAAATGATGACTTACGCACTGTTTAAGTAAAAAATTCGACACATTTTTCACCATAAAACTGTAACTTCGAGGAACAAAGAGTCAAGGCTATGCACAAGAAACACACTGACATCAAACAGAAGCTTAGACCAAGTCATGGTGAAACACAGGGGCTTAAATCAGATAGCACAAAACAGATGTGCATAATAAACAGAGGAATGACAGGGCTGCCCTCTGGTGGCCATGCAGAGAAATGTAAAAGGTATAGTACAATACAGTACAGTATTATATAGTACAGTATTAGTGCAGTATGGTGTTGTATAGTATAGTACAGAAGAGTATACAGTATCATACCAGTTTCAGCGACAACAAAACGATTCTAAAAGACATTTGTGTATAACAAACATTTCCAGAATTAAAACAAAAAACATCTAAATATTCTAAAGAGTAAAATAGTAGTGGAAAAAAAACCTTTTACCTTTTTTTTAGCCTTTTACTGACTCAATAACACGATTTTGAAGCATGACTTGAAATGTTATGGCTGAGTAACTACATTTTGTAGACGTTCAAAAAACAAACCTTTGTGATTAAATATGTAAGGCTTACTTTAACTGTATTTCCCAGCATGCCATACATGTTTACTACAGCCATCGTGTCCAATCTTATACACAGGAACCATGCCTGATTGGGGCGGTGGTGGCTCAACTGGTTAAGGCTCTGGGTTGTTGATCGGCGTTCAGGCCCCAGTACCAAGCTGCCACTGCTGAGCACTTGAGCAAGGCCCTCGACCCTCCCTGCTCCAGGGGCGCCGTATCATAGCTGCCCCTGCACTCTGACCCCAACCTCCTCAGTTGGGGTATGTGAAGAAAAGTATTCCACTGTGCTGTAATGTATATGTGGCGATAATAAAGGCTTCTAAAAGTGAAAACCTGAACTCACACCAAAACTTTGTGGAAAAAAAAAAAAAGGAGATTCCTAAAGTACTGGGAATATTTTGGGCTCATTATCTAACTCAGGGCTTGTACCTTGTAAGTATTGATGCTCCATTTCTTCACACTGTCAAATTTCTCCACTGCAATCCCACGTGTAGCCTCCTCTGACATCATGCTTGGATTACTGTGACTCTGGTGCATGCTGGGAGCTAGAGGAAATAAAAAAAAAAAGGGAGAAATGCGGTAGAGTTTTTTGTTTTGTTTTGTTACTTTGTCTATAAAAAAGAAAGAAGGAGATAATACCGATGAGAATTGAGAGAATGACGAGAAGAACCCTGGGATACCTGTGTAATGATCTGGTTGGTATAATATGTGATGAGCAGCTGAATGACTGGGTGGAAACCTAGATTTGGAGCGAAGGTCTGAAACGAACAGACATGTAGAACAGGACGGGTTAATGGAAACACATGCAGTGAGATGGATAGCAGTGACTTTAAGAAAAATAAACACAGACACGATACATGGCAAGACAATGACAGTATTAATATCAACAGTGTAAATGCTTTGAACAAGCAGGCGAGAAGACGGATCGAGGTCGAAGATTCAGAATAAAGCAGTGTTGAAACAACACAGAGAGAGAGAGAGAGAGAGAGAGAGAGAGAGAGAGAGAGAGAGAGAGAGAGAGAGAGAGAGAGAGAGAGAGAGAGAACAATGTCATAGAGATGATAAAAAAAAATTATGAAAGAGCAGAAAAACCCAGAATCTGCAAAGAACAGCGCAGGTCCATAGCATGGAATAGAAGCACATTCTCACTTTCTAACAAAGGGTTAATCTGTGTCTGTCATTTGTAATAATATATTCTTCAGAGAAAGCGTACATATATTCTGTAAGGTCCAAAAGTCTGAGTAAGTCAGGAAAAGCTCTTTTTTTATTTAAAAAAAACTGTCCGAGGCTAAAACTATTCTGAGTGAAGGACAGCTTTAAAATGGAATTAGTATTATTATAAAAGCATTACTAGTTTCTAAGAATAGAAAAAGATTACTACTGTATAAAAAGACTTTTAAGAAATCCACTACGGTACGCCGAAGAATTAAATACCGTCTTTAATGCTCTATAACGTACCAGAGTCGATCCAGGATTGTGCAATTTTCCCATCGCAAAATAATTAAGCAAAAAAATGATCGAAATCTGAGATATTCATGCGTCTTTTCAAGATTTGCGACGCGTCGTGCATCATCACAACACGTATTCAAAGCCAATTATTTCCTCTGATTCAATACTCGATTCAATGTCTCCTCGATTTGACTCGAAACCGGTGCAACATCGCACACAACTTTTGGACCCCAGAGTTGTAAGAAAAAAAAAAGCAGTAAAATACGCTGGTGTTAGTCTTTCCACCAGCATGCAAATTAACGTGCAGTCGTTTTTCTTTCTGTCCCCAGCCTGTAGAAAAGGAGCATTACTTTTCTATGGTAAGTTTAACCAAAAAATTCTTCCATGACATGCAGTTTGCTGGAAGAAAGTGAACGAAAGAACTCGAACAGGAAAGATAAGAAAGATAAGTTTATATCCAAGGTGCATAAAAACACCTGGCTTGGGGACGTTTCCGCATCTTCTTTCAAAATACTCCTCGTTGAAAAGTATAGCTGGGCCTAAAAGCATTTCAGTAAAAAAAATAATAATTAAATAAAACAAAAGGAACAAAGCCTAAAGACATCTGAGATCTACAGTAGGACACACACCTTTGATGGAGCCGGTGGGGATGATGCCCCCGGCTGAGCCTCCGTATCCTCCTGACACTATACTCGTCTCGTTCAGGTTCGGCCCGGACACCATCACCTGCTGCAGGTCCTGAACATCATAAACACCATCAGCACAGATCAGAGGACACCACCACAGCTACACCACATCTACTCATGTTCAGTACGAGAGCTTCATTCTTGAGAAAAGACTCGCTTATTTTATTACTTAAAACATATATAACGTTATAACAACCTATTTCTAGACACGTGTGATCATTTTATTACACCAACAGACAACATATAGACAATTAATACATCGATAATGGCATTTCATTTGTTTAAAGATTTGCTATATGATTCTATTGGAATATATTACTATTAGTACCGTGAGATTTATTTTCGTACACTTGTTTTGTCTACTGACGGAATTTTGTTATTGTTTCTGGGAATTGACGCGCTCACGTATGTGCTCTGCTCTTCTGGTCCCACCATCTCTCAGGGTAAGAGGAAGGTATACATCAGTACACTCTTCTATTCTGGCACCAAGGGGTGGAATGAACTTCCCCTAGATGTCCGAACAGCTGAGTCACTGGCTCTCTTCAGATGACTGGTGAAGACCTTTGTCTTCCTAAAACATTTAAACTAGCACTTTACTCACTCACTCACTCATTTTCTACCGCTTTATCCGAACTACCTCGGGTCACGGGGAGCCTGTGCCTATCTCAGGCGTCATCGGGCATCAAGGCAGGATACACCCTGGACGGAGTGCCAACCCATCGCAGGGCACACACACACTCTCATTCACTCACGCAATCACACACTACGGACAATTTTCCAGAGATGCCAATCAACCTACCATGCATGTCTTAGGACTGGGGGAGGAAACCGGAGTACCCGGAGGAAACCCCCGAGGCACGGGGAGAACATGCAAACTCCGCACACACAAGGCGGAGACGGGAATCGAACCCCGACCCTGGAGGTGTGAGGCGAACGTGCTACCCACTAAGCCACCGTGCCCCCCCCTAGCACTTTATAGGAACCAAAAAAAAAAAAAAAAAAAAAAAAACCCTGGAAAGACTTTAGTTAGATTGAACCAGTGTTAATGTATTTATTGATAGTGAATAAGGGCATTATTCTTTACTATTATTACTATTACTATTGTTATTATTATTATTATTATTATTATTATTATTATTATTATTATTATTATTAATCTACTTACACTACTAGTATATACTGTATATATACTTGGACACCTGATCCTCACAGGCATATGTGCTTGTTGCACATCCCACTCTATATTAACCCTCTTTTCCTAAGATCAGTCACTGATGTTGGGATGTTGAAGAGTTCTGGGGTTCACTTGGTGTTCCAGTTCATCCCAAAGGTGTTCAGTGAGGTTGAGTCAGAGTCAGGGCTCAGTGCAGGACACTTGAGTTCTTCCACTCCAACCTTCACACCTTCACCATGTCTTCATAGAGCTTTGTGCTTTGTGCACAGGTGCATTGTCATGCTGAAGCATAAATCCAGTGAAGGGAAATCTTAATGCCTCAGCATGCACAGAATCTGCTATATGTGAAGAAAGAATTTCACTGTGCTGCTGTAATGTATATGTGACAGAAATAAAAGCTTCGACCTCAATTATTCTACTAGAAATATTACAGTGAAAAATTGTACACAGTTAAACAGGGATATTCTGATCATTCCTATATTTGCTAAGGATTTGTAGAATATACATTTTTTTAAAAAGCTGATCAATTAGAAATAACATTAGAAGTTAGATAAGAAATGAATAAAACAACCACGTCCATCCATCCACCCATTCATCCACCCACCCGTCCATCCATCCATCCATCCATCCATCCACCCATCCACTTATCCACCCATCCATCCACCCACCCACCCATCCATTCATCCACCCATTTATCCACCCACCCACCCGTCCATCCATACATCCATCCACCCACCCATCCATCCATCCGTCCGTCCGTCCATCCATCCACCCATTCATCCACCCACCCACCCACCCATCCATCCATCCATCCATCCATTCATCCACTCATTCATCCACCCACCCGTCCATCCATCAGTAGGCTAGGCATCTGAGCTGGAATTCCATCATTTTAACACAACGATTCAGACAATGTGCAATGCAAGAACATGACCAGTTTATTTCATGTGTGAATAGCTAATATTAATAATAAAATATATTGCACAACATGTTTTTAATCAAACAGTATTTTTTTATTACTTTTTTTAGTTCTGTATTAGCACAATCCACCTTCGTCTCAGTACAGCAAGAACGAAAATTTACTGTCGTAAATTGTAATTAAAAAGACGAAGAAAAAACGTAAAAGAGGTTAAAGAAAAGTTAACTTACTACAAGCGACTGTTTTGTATGACCTTAGTCTGGTTTGGGTGAATGCTTTGTGTGAATTGCAGAAAATTCCCATTCCCAAAATCTAAATGTCACATAGAACTTATAATTTTCCAAATATTTCGAACTGTTCACTGTTCACACACAAGAAAGCCACAAGCATTTTGAGTATTATGAGTATACAGTAAGCCCACAGGAGACACATACAGTAACACTAAGCTAGAGACACACTGCTACTTTCCCCTTTATCACAGCCACTGAGAGACTCCCTACCTTCCTCTCTAAGCTCCAGTGAATCTGTGCAAAAAAACGAGACATAAAGACAAAACACGGCATGTCAGCGTGCAGTCAGGAATGAAAGGGAATGTCAAACTGATACGTTACACAAATGACCAGACAGACTGTGATTTATAAACTACTGTAAAACAGAAATCGGAGACAAAACATTTATTCCTTGTCATGTCTTTGTATTGGGGCTCAATAAGAGAGTTTTAAAGTACTGTACAGCCAAAACAAGTTACACAACGACGTCTGGTTATATTCTTAGCTTGTTCATAATGATATGTGTGATTAAGATAATGCTGATTAAAATGGTACAAATACCTTGATACGAAAGAATATTATTACATTTTGCATGACATTTATATTTGCTACCAAAACGGTGAATGATTTAATACAAAAAAAAAACCCTCTATTGTCTGTAATACTAAATAACGACAGCTATTGTATGTAACCTCAACGACTTTGAAATAAACAAATTGTCCAGTTTTATCCTGGTATTGATATTAAATCGTATCATATACCTCTCAAAGCTCTAGCTTCCGTGTGTTTTTTCAATCCCTCACCTGTTCGAGACTATCGTCTTCAGACGTCCTCGTGTCTCCGTTGCTGTTGATGGGGATTTCCATCGTGGCAGCTTTGCTCATGATGCTGTCCGTCATGCTGGACCTTTACAGTGAACAAACAGCATGTCAGTGCATGCAGATATAGTAAGATTCATAACGCATCTTAAGGGCTCATAAGGTCAAAAAGTGGTGAGGAGGATTTTTATAGAGGCTTAAGATTTTCTTTAGCAGTGGAGAAAATGGCCAAAAGCTGAAGAGGGTGAAGAGCTTGTAGGGAATAATTCTTTGACCAATCATATTAGAGATATCATCTAGGACACAGCGCAGAAATTACATATAGATATGTAGAGATATTACATGAAGTGAAGTGAAGTGACGTGACATTAGCTAAGTATGGTGAGCCATACTTAGAATTTGTTCTCTGCATTTAACCCATCCAAAGTGCACACACACAGCAGTGAACACACACACCGTGAACACACACCCGGAGCAGTGGGCAGACATTTATGCTGCGGCGCCCGAGGAGCAGTTGGGGGGGTTCGGTGCCTTGCTCAAGGGCATCTCAGTCATGGCCGGCCCGAGACTCGAACCCACAGACTCTCTAACCATTAGGCCATGACTTCTTTCAACCTTTCATAAGTTGAGAAAAACACCGTGTCACAAAGGTCGTGTTGTTGCAGGGATACTAAACACTTTTTTTTTAAATGGTTAACTCAGCTGACAGTCCTAGAAGGATGTCACCAGTTAGCTTGGCAGTTCAGCCTCAAAGTCAAACTTTGTCGTTGTTTTTTTTTTTTTTGGTTTATGTGACTATACATATTTAATGTTGCAAAAGTATTGCGGGAAAAGAATAAATAAAAGATCGAACGGTCTTTGACACCATCGACTATCTAACACATTATGTTCCTCTCAAATCTGTGATTTGAGAGGATTAAATAAACCAATACAGTTTTAATGTTTAAATGTTACATGTATAGTCACACCATTGTAGCAGTGTTGCATGCAGTAGGCTATAAGGTAAGTAGCGATTGTTCATTTGAAGTTTACTCAAGTGGAAGAATGTAAGTAATAAACTTACACCTACTAGCACTATGCATTATGTTTTGAAAAAGTAGATTATCTTAATATCAAAACCTTCATTTTTTTCTGGACATAATGATAAATACATGTCTGCCTTTTGGAACGAACCAAAAAAAAAAAAAAACAGAAAATCGCATGCATGACGATTTATGGTGATTTTATTTCTTTGCCTACATTGACGCTGATGCATTAAGAGGAGGGGATCCCCTGTACCAAGATGGCGGCTCTGTTGACGCATTCGTTCCAATGTACCCAAGGCGACATCTAGTGTATATATCTATGACTACAGAGGCCTGTGTGGATATTAGGTTACCATGGTAACACCGGATGTGAGGTTTTACGCCCCTCCGGCACACAAAATGGCTATGACACGTCGCAGGCAGCGTCACTTTTTTTTTCCATTATTATTTTTTTTTTTCCTAACACGACAAATGCGTACAACATCTGTATACATATAAATCCCATGCCAGACGTTATAACATCTATTCCAAGCTCTCATCAGTGGATACAATGCGAAAGGATGCTGTTTGATCGCATCCTTACGCACAAACACATAAAAAACAGAACACCTTATTCATAATATACATATTTACCGTATATCCACACACCATGCAGTCTTATAGATCCGTATAAAGCTGAGTTATAACGCGTTATGAGCTGACATGATGCCCTGAACCGCTTTACCTGGATCCTGCTTCCAGATTTATCATCGATTTATCTCAAATCGCTTTGTTGAAATTTCCATATAAACCTTTAGGCTGTGGTTTTTAATAATAATCGTCGATTAAAAAAAAAGTCCGCTTAATTAATTATTTTTTTTAAATATATATTTAAAAATCTCTCCTCAATCCCCTTCGTTGCCTTGTCAACAAAATCCTTTAGGTTTTCTACACACGGAAGTGACGTCACACAAGGCTCTTGTTATAGTTCTTGTCAGTATGTTGTCAGTTTTTTGTTTTGTTTTTTCTGTTTATCTACACCTTCGTTGTTGTCCTGTCTGTTCCAGTCCTCTCGCTGTTCACTCAAACTGTATGAAAAATCCAAGTGTTTATAATTTCCATCAATTGGGACAAAATGAATTGATCAAAAGTAAATAAAGAAAAGAAAAGAAAAGAATTGACAAGCCACATGGTGTCAGCATCATCCCAGGAATCCAAACACCTAGTCAGCAAGCTGTTATTCCTATGTCTAGTCACCTCAATTATTAGCAACCTTAGTGAAAATTAGTATACAATGCTGCAAGATTTGAGCTTTTATTTTGTATTTATTTTATTTTTTTTTATTCATGCATAACAGTTATCTATCTGAGGGGGGCACAGTGGCTTAATGGTTAGCATGTTCGCCTCACACCTCCAGGGTTGGGGGTTCGATTCCCGCCTCTGCCTTGTGTGTGTGGAGTTTGCATGTTCTCCCCGTGCCTCGGGGGTTTCCTCCGGGTACTCCGGTTTCCTCCCCCAGTCCAAAGACATGCATGGTAGGTTGACTGGCATCTCTGGAAAATTGTCCGTAGTGTGTGATTGCGTGAGTGAATGTGTGTGCCCTGCGATGGGTTGGCACTCCGTCCGTGGTGTATCCTGCCTTGATGCCCGATGACGCCTGAGATAGGCACAGGCTCCCCGTGACCCGAGGTCGTTCGGATAAAGCGGTAGAAAATGAATGAATGAATTTCTCTTGTGAATTTGTGAGTGAGTGAGTGCATAACAGTTATCTATCTGCTTTATCCAGGTCAGGATCATGATGGATCCTGAATCATTCCCACGTCCCACAAACACCAAGGCAATTCGGTGTAGCCAGTACAAATACCAGTGTGTTTTTGGGTACCCAGTGAACCTAGGAGAGACCTGCATGAACATGGAAAGAACAGAGGATTATAACTAATAACTAGAACTAATAAGAACCCTGGAGCCTGGTATGGCAAATATATTACTATGTGATAAAAGTGACTTTCACTGGAGTCTTCTCCAGATGCTCTTGATGCGAATAAAAAGTGCTTTTATACCTGCGGTTGTTAATACGATAGCATTCAGGATTCAAGTTTATTTTAATTTAAGTTTATTTGTATAGCGCTTTTTACAATAGACATTGTCTCAAAGCAGCTTTACAGAACATAAACACAGAGCAGAAGGTAAACATAAGGAATAATAAAAGAAATAAAGAATAATAAAAGAAAAAGAATTAACTGAACAAAAAATTCAAGATTATTATATATATACATATATATATATATATATATATATATATATATATATATATATATATATATATATATATATATATAGTTCACAATGTGTATGTATTTATCCCCCTATACGCAAGTCTGAGGTGACTCAGGCAGCAGTGGCAAGGAAAAACTCCCTTAAATTGGTAAAGGAAGAAACCTTGAGAGGAACCGGACTCAAGGGGGAACCCATCCTCATATGGGTGACACTGGGGTGTGATTGTAATATACAGTCAGTTAAATGTTGTATTGGTGTGAGGTTCATGGACTGTGGATCAAAGATTGTGTTTATTGAATGTCTGTGGTCATTATTAAAGTCAGTGGTGTGTCAAGTACTTAAGGTTCTTGGCTGTTGCTTGGAAGATTGTGGTTTGGAAGATTGGGGTTCAATCCATAGTGCTGCCAGGCTTCCATTTTTGGGCCCCTGAGCTGCTCCAGGAGTGCTGTATCATGGCTGACCCTGTGCTCTGACTCCAACCTCCAAAGCTGGGATACAGTATGTGGGGAAAGAATTTCACTTTGCTGTAATGTATATTTGACCAAAAAAAAAGGCTTATATTTTAAAGAAACCTTCAAGAACCAAGCCTAAGCAGGCAACCAGTTGTCAATAACATTTACATTTACATTTACAGTATTTGGCAGACGCCCTTATCCAGAGCGACGTACATAAGTGCCTAAATCTCTAACACTGAATACATTAATGCTGGTTCACTAGGTTACATACTTAAGATACCAAACACAATGGTAAGGGTTAAGGGGCTTTATATGGTTAACATTTTTGCCAAACATGTTAAAAATTAAATTTTGCCCATTATTTTAAAAGGTGGCAGTAAGTTTGAAGTGGTCCAAATTGTAACAGTGGTACTTCAAGATGGAGATAAGGAATGATCTAATAAACCAATACAAACAATACAGTAAAACAAACTGCAAAAGAATCTGCATAAAAACGTACCATCTTCTGCAGACTGGAACTAAAGTATATTCACTGAGTTGCCAGCTTATTACACATCTAGTATTGAGTTGCACCTCCTCTGGCCCTCAGAACATCACGATTTCTCCTGAACTGGAAGCAGTGTGCTGGAATGTTAGACCATGCAGAAATGATTGCATTTCCCATTTGCTTCAAATTGGATGGCCACACAGTCTGCTGAAACAATTCTTTCCACCTCTCCTTAAGAATACCTGATAGAGTTAAGATCTGGGGAGCAAGGCAATAAAAAACCCATCGTACGGAACCACTCCATGATAATGTTTGGCTGTGATATGGTATATTAGCATCGTAGAAATGCCTATTCAAGTATAAACCGAAATGATGTTGGTCAGTAACAATGTTTAGATACACCCTGGCAGTCAGATATTCTTTCATGGGTATTGGAAGCATTATTAATTCATTCATTCATTTTCTACCGCTTTATCCGAACTACCTCGGGTCACGGGGAGCCTGTGCCTATCTCAGGCGTCATCTGGCATCAAGGCAGGATACACCCTGGACGGAGTGCCAACCCATCGCAGGGCACACACACACTCTCATTCACTCACACACTCACACACTACGGACAATTTTTCCAGAGATGCCAATCAACCTACCGTGCATGTCTTTGGACCGGGGGAGGAAACCGGAGTACCCGGAGGAAACCCCCGAGGCACGGGGAGAACATGCAAACTCCACACACACAAGGCGGAGGCGGGAATCGAACCCCGACCCTGGAGGTGTGAGGCGAACGTGCTACCCACGTGCCCCCCCATTATTAATTCCTATTATCTATTTCTCAGAGAAAAATACTGCCATTACCCGCCCATGGTGATCACACCATAGACCAATAGGAGTATCTCCCAGGGGAAAAAAAAGTGTACAAAGCAGAAATATCACATTGATAGGAAACCAGTTCATATCAAAGAACACACAAACACTCACGACTAGTTCTCTACTAGACAGGCAGTCCACATACTTGCGAGTTTTTTGGAGGTTTGACAAAATCAGAAAACCCAGAGGAAGCACACAGGGACATGGATATAACATAAAACTCAGCTAAGAGTTTGTAACCCAATTTCGGGATCAAACCAGGGATCCTGGAGCTGTGAGAAGGCAACCCATTGCACCATTATGCCCCTCCCCCCCTACTTGTATTGTGTGCATAAAATTTGAATCATTCAATCAGTCCTGATGCTTTTGCAAGCAAATACTATTGAGCAATAGTGGGTCAAATGTTAAGGCTTCGAGTTACCGGTCAGAGGGTCAGGGGTTCAAAACCCAGCAGTGCCATGCTACCACTGTGGGACCCCTGAGCAAGGCCCTCTCTGCTGCAGCTAACATGTCTGACTCTGTAATCCGACCCCAACTATGATAGGTGAAGAAAAGAATTTAAAATAAAAATGCTGTGGCTATATTTACTAAGTGTCTAGTAGATTTCACCAATATACAAGACAAAGAACTGCCTATTTTCAGAGAAACAGCTGATTGACACGGAAGATAAACAACCACAGACCTTCTCCCTTAGCCCCTAATCAAAAAAAGATTTCTTTTATTAACACCAAACAAATCTCTTATAGACATGGTTACTTCATTTTAATTTTCCCAGATATCTAAGGTGGGTTTTTTTTCTCCAGCTCCAACATTCCCGCTCCTCACTGGAAATGTTGCTTGTTGCTTACATCATGTTAGCATCAGCACCCACCATGATCTTCTACAGTTGTAGTCCAATAATTGACTCAATACAGACAAATGTTGAATTTGTCTGAGTGTGCTCTATGAATTTATTTGCACTATTTACATTATCTTCCAATATCCATGTTTGCTTTCTGTTTTGATTTGCTGATAAACCCTTGATATGATTGAATAAGAAGCTCAGTCCGTACCAGAGAACCGACCATCATGTCACAAGTCGTTAATGTCACTCACATCACTCAAGCCAGTGTAGATTTAAACTCTGACTGATTCTAGAAACCACTTTCTGGCTTACTTATGAAGTCAAATCAAAAAGTTTTTAATGTCATTTCCACTATAAATAGGTGATGCATATATATATAGTGAAATGAAACAATGTTCGTCTAGAGCAGGGGTCGGCAACCCGAGTGGCTCTTTCGTCCCTCTGCTGCGGCGCCCTGTAGATTTGGAAAATAAATATTTCATTAAAATTGATTTTATTTTAGTTAGTTAGTTTTTAAAAAAATGAAATTCTAAGATTATGATGCTCTTGTAACTTTAAAATAAACCATGTTCAATTTGTTTCTCGCACAATATAAGCGTCATAACTGCCGACTTGCGAAATCCGACACACAGAAGCAGACGCATTTTTGGTTCGCTGCAGCCGGCAAGTTAAAATTTTGAGGTCATGAATACGAAAAGAACTCAATTAGACATTATACATTTTATTTGAAAGTAACTTTCAACTCAGCATCTTTTTTGTTAAGGTTAGTTCAAACTGTTCAAAATATTTTTGTTTGCCCTCAGAAATAAAATTTCGTTTACTCTGTAGCAGTTCATTGTTTTAATAAATGCAACACACTACACTTTTTTCTATACTTTCCATAAAGGTAAAACACGATATATGCGGCGTTATCTTCATTTTAGATGTCAAAATGGTTTTGTGGCTCCCTGTGTTTTTTTCTTTCTGCGGGAAACGGGTCCAAATGGCTCTTTGAGTGTTTAAGGTTGCCGACCCCTGGCCTAGGACCACGGTGCTACATAAAGAAGCAGAGCTACATACTGTACGGGAACGGAAAACTAAAGACTAAACAGTACAAGGCAGAGTGCACAATACAATACAATATAACACAATACAATACAATACAATAGTTTTTCTCAGCACAACAACATAAAAGTGTAAAGTAAAAATACTATGAATGTAAACATAAGGGACAGTTAGCAGCAGAAAAAACTGAAAATGGTCCATATAGTGTTTTGTTTTTGTGATTGTTTTTGTGATTTGTGATTTTAACCACTGAGTTACCACTTTCCAGACAGCAGGAGGGTGAAGAGTTAGTGTGAGGCGTACGTATGGTCATCCACAATGCTAAGGACTTTGCTAATAAAGTGTGCTAACGTGTGGTATAAATACATGTCTATGATGGAAGGAAAATTCCACACACCTCAGTCACATAACGGTAGACTTTTATCAGGACTGGTGGAGTGTTGTACCTAATAAACTATCGACTGTGTAAATATGATACGTTATTGGTTCACTTTTATTTTCTTCTCAGTAAATCTACAGCAATGTGCATAGTTTATGCTGAACATGACAACTGTTAAGTTTGCTAGATGTGTTTATATTCAGCACTAGGCGTATAATTGCACCTGTGTTAAAGTTCATGCAGAGGTAAGAGACACGGTTCATTGTAAAGTCAATATCGCCTATGAATGTTCATGTGTTACTCTTGGCCCATGAGAATGTCACTCCGGAAAGGTGGCCGTGATCTCTATATGGATCATAAAGCAACAGAGTAGGACTTACATGCATCAATATTAACAGAGTCTTTTGAGGCTTGATATCACAGCCTCTTAGTCTCGGAGGGTTTCCAGTTCAAAGAGACGACTGATATACAAGTCAGTGCAAGCCGTCTAGCCCGTCTCCTCTGTATAAACTTCCCTTACAGTACGTCTGCTTTAAAATCTATTTATCCACTTAGCTCCATGTTTTATCCATTTATAAAACGACATTCAAGCAACAGATAATAAAACAGCTGGATTTATTCTAACAAGGCCTTAAAGATTCAGCATGGTGGTTCAGCGTGGACGTGCTTTGGGTTTTTGATCTACCTCACTGATTCTTTTGAAGGTTGAAGCACTTCACGATTGAGGCAGACGTGAAAAATCCTGAGTGTGTTTTTGCTTTGACAAATACATTGAAGTACTTCAACCTGCAACCCTAATCCTGCTTATTTTTCATGTGCTTTAAGTCAAAAGACGCGTTAAAAAAAAAAAAGTTGCCTTAAATATCTCTGAAAGGAAGTAAGAAACAAAAAGCATATGCTTTGTTAAAGGTGCGGTCTCCGTTGTTTGAAAGCCAATGTTGACATTTGAAATCACCAAAACAAACACGCCCCTAACCCAAATGGGTCCCACCCCTGTATTGATAGCTCCGCCCACACATACATACGTATCCCAGGCAACTAATAAGAAAGAACTGTGTCTTTATCATAGCTGAAGGGAAGAACAATACGATTGCAGATAAACAAACAAGCAAAAATGCCACACAAGCATAATCATGTAAAGGACAAAGGCATATATTAGTTCTGTGTAACAAAGCAAAACCAACGTTACTCACCTATCGAGAAGGAAAAAAGCGCCTCGGCGTCTTAAGTAAAGTCGGCCGCATATTAACAGGTCGGAGTTTCCCGAGTCAGTAACTCATGAGATAAACGCTGTTACTACACAAAACGCGGTTGTAGCTGCCTCTCTACATTACTACGATAGAAATGAGGTGTTATTTGTGTAGTAATCTAGTGAACCAGCATTAATGTATTCAATGTTAGAGATTTAAGCACTTGTGTACGTCGCTCTGGATAAGGGTGTCTGCCAAATGCTGTAAATGTAAATGTAAATGTATTTGTGTAGTAACAGCGTTTAGCTCAGGAGTTATTGACTCGGGAAACTCCAATCTGTGAATATGTGGCCAACTTCCTGCTCCTTCAGTTCTATCCAGCGCTGGAAAGCTGATCCTATATTAACACGTCCTACTTCTTGCCTTATCATAAGTCTTTCTTCGCTTTCTTTCTTAGTTTTTATCCTCCATGTCAGTGTTAAAACCTCTTTCTGCTAATGTCACACATGCCCACTGAACACTCTCTCCGCCGCATATTGACAAGCCACGCCCCTTTCTGCTAATTGGCTACACGTTAGTTTTATATTTGTTTTGTTTGGCGGCCCAACACAGTTTTCAGAAGCATTTCTCAAACATCAAAGACCCCACCTTTAATATACTTATTGTACATTATTAATTTCATTTGCTTTTTTATCTCTTAGATAATTAGATTTATGCACAAATTTATTTGTCACAAACTCCCACACAATCGTAGTCGAGAACAAAGAATATTCTACTAACGTGGACACCATGAGGTCCGGCTTGGTGAACGTCATGGATGCGAAAGGACGGAGTGTATACTTCACAACTCAACAACTGAAACAAAAGCGCTTATAAACAGTGCTAAAGCAAACATACAAAATTAAACACAGGTGAAAACAATTTGAATGATGGCAACTGGGTGTGTGGGAGTGCAGGTGGTTGTGGGAATTTTGATGTTTTTAGCGATGATGTGACGTCATTTTGTAAGATTTGTAAGTTAGGAGTTAGTAGACAAAAATGTTATTCAGAGAAGCTTTTAATCTTAGATACTGCTTTGAGAGGAACATTTATTTCCCTATATTTTTCTTCTAATTGAGATTATAGTTAGGAGAAAATAATTAACTTGATGTGATGTGATGTAATGTGATGTGATGTGATGTGGCCCAATGCAAGGTGGAGGTACTTGTATCACCCTGAAGTTGACACTTTGTGTCCTGAAATGTTTTATTCCTCTTACAGTATATACCATCAAATTTCAATGGCTATTTACATTCCATTTTATATTTAATAAAAAAAAAAAAAAAAAAAAAATTCAGAGGTGTTGAATATTCACTAAACAGGTTGTTGCTTCTCACATCACTCCCTACTAAAAATGTCCATCCATCCATCCATCCATCCATCCATCCATCCATCCATCCATCCATCCATCCATCCATCCGTTTTCTACCGCTTATCCGGAACCGGGTTGCGGGGGCAGCAGTCTTAGCAGGGACTTCTCTCTCCCCAGACACTTCCTCCAGCTCTTCCAGGGGAATACCGAGGCGTTCTCAGGCCAGCCAAGAGACATAGTCCCTCCAGCGTGTCCTAGGTCTTCCCTGGGGAATCCTCCCGTTTGGACATGTCCGGAACACTAAAAATGTCCTTGTGGCAAAAGTTCCACATCTTAAAGTTCCACCTTTACCTCTGAATGTCTTTGCACTGGAGACTCCTTCCATAAACATTAAAAATGTGTAGTTACCAAATCACAGATTATATATTTATCAGTTCTTTTTTGTTTATTAAACTCTATTCATTATAAGTCCTAGATGTAATGAGTAACGCATTCGGCATACAAATCTCTCTGTGTTTATTTATATATAATCTAATCTAATCTAATTTATGGACCAATTTAAACCATACTATAGCTGATGCAAATGTAACACAAGTACTGTATACACGAGTACAACAGAAATTTTAGAATGAGGCACAATCCCAGAAACTGAGTCACACACTTTATGTGTACATGTACAACTTATTCTCCTCTCTCAGGAGTGTGCAACAGCTGAACTCTACACTTTCTTCTCCTTCATCATTTGCTATCCTTCAGTCTGTCTTAATGATCATTACGCGTGATTCCAGATGTTTCCAAGTGACTGCCTGTGCTCTCCACTACAGCACAAGCTTCCCCATGATCTACAGCGCTAATCAAAGCACAGACACAATAGAGGCACAGAGAAAGCATGAGACCTCAGATTTCTTGCCCGTTATGTCATTGCTCTCAAGCCAAACAGTTACAAACACGGCTGTGTGTTTACAATCTAAAGCATATGGACCTGATCCCTTTATAGTTTTTGCAACGTGCCATTTTAAACAAACTGTCAGCTTTTTCCCCTTGTGCTTGTGGTCTAATCAGAGGAAGAGACACTCACGATTATGGATTCAAAATATGCGTGACTCGACCTCAAATACTAGCTGGAAATGAAGTGAGTCACATGTAAAGAAACAATGTGATCCCTGTATTTGTTCATCTACCTCGTTGATTCGCCAACAGCACACCTCTCTGTTTAAAAAAAAAAAAAGAGATGGTTTTAGCAGTTAAGCAAAAATCATTCAATATATGGAAAATAGACCAGACCTGAGTTTAGACCTTTTTTTGTGGTGATCACTGATAACCTTTTAAAGTGTAAATTAACATCATTGTGCTCATGAGAATTGTGTTGATTAGGATCAGAATGAAGTGGCTGGTTCAAATGAAGAGTATAATGACTATAAATGGGTTTAATTCTTTTTTTTTTTGCATTACAAGATTAAAAATGCACTATATTTTATAGAAGTCATTCATTCATTCATTCATTTTCTACCGCTTATCCGATCTTCTCGGGTCACGGGGAGCCTGTGCCTATCTCAGGCGTCATCGGGCATCGAGGCAGGATACACCCTGGACGGAGTGCCAACCCATCGCAGGGCACACACACACTCTCATACTACGAACAATTTTCCAGAGATGCCAATCAATCTACCATGCATGTCTTTGGAGGAAACCGGAGTACCCAGAGGAAACCCCTGAGGCACGGGGAGAACATGCAAACTCCACACACACAAGGCGGAGGCGGGAATCGAACCCCCAACCCTGGAGGTGTGAGGCGAATGTGCTAACCACTAAGCCCCCGTGTCCCCCAGCAATCATATATAATCTACCTAATGTAATTAATTATTATTTTTTTAACATTTAAAGGAGTCTCCAGTGTCAGCATGTTTTCAGGAATTTAATATGTCACTGATTTTCTGTAACGTGATTTTTTATTTTGTTACTTTTGAGAATAAATACAAGCTGATGAGGAAATAACTGATTAAAGCCACTACATGTGATGTTGTTGTTGTTCTTTCAGCTGCTCCGTGTTCAGGTTCGTTCATCTGGTCTGCATATTTGACTTGGCACGATATTTACACCAGATGCCCTTCCTGAAGGAACCCTTCCATTTTATCCAGGCTTTGGGCCGGCACTGAGAGTTCGCTCACGCACCAGGGCCACGGCAGCGAGAGCAGAGGACCCTACTTCTGAACCACACGATGCAGAGTCACTATATGTAATGGTTATGCCAGAATCTGCATTTGACTACATTACCCATCAGCCCCTTTATGACTTGATCTGACTAATCACTCTCTCCAGTTACTCGTTTGACTTTGATTTGCTCTGCTATTTAATTTCAGATTTCTGCAAACCTCTTTGTCATACAAAGCCTTCCATATCTATATATGTTATGTATATACTGCATGTGTGTATTTTGCCATGCAAAATAAAAGTCTCCACTTGCATCAATGATCTCAGAGAAGACTAATGATAATAAATCTATTTTAACAAAGAAAGAATTTAGAATTAAAGAATTAATCCTATGTTGATATGATGAAGTGAAGCTGTCGATAAGGACACACGTATTTAACATTTATGGAAAGAATCTTGTGCTTTGTAACAGTCAGAGCTAAAGGTGTAACTTTATCATATAACACTATAACACAAGTGATAACAGGAATTAACACATAACTTTACATAACTATGAATGTTTAAAAAGTATGAACTGTTTTTCATTAATAAGTTAAACTTTATATTTGCTGGGAAATTGTCAAGGAAAAGGATTCTTTTTTACTTCTTATTCTCTAGTAGACATTGAGTATAACTGTAGAAAAATAAGGAATTATTGCCAATCTATTTCCCTGTTATCAGTGTAGCATGCAACAGAATAATCACACTCACCTTTACAGTCTTAAAGTGAAAATCTGCAATTAAAAAAAAGAAGAAAAAAAAAGGAATTGTTTCCTTTAATGCTGCCTCTGTAGCAGTAGGTTTGACCCAGTGGAGTTCGTGAGAGCATGAAGCTTGTAAAACACCAGCAACGTTGTGATGAAGCAACACCCTAAACACAGAAGCTCGACCACCTCGGTAGGAACTCATTCATTTCCCCGTTAAAAGTCACCTGTATAATCAAAAGACTACCATCGAGCCTGCAAATAAACAGACATAAATACTATAAAGCGGTGGTTTGCATTTTCACCCAATTGCACATTTAGGGGTTTTTTAATGGCTGCTACCTGTGGTTGGATCATAAGGCTGGTGCAAAACATGGCCATGCACGCAACAGTGGAAACGTGCAATTAAAAAAACAAGAAAAGAAAAAAAACCTTCCTGTGTAGCTCCACGTTTTAGCTCCATGTGCTGCTTCTAACTTTTAACACTGATCCTAGTGAGAATGCATCAAAAGCAGAAGTGTTGAATTGTCAGACTACTCAGAGGAATTGCAAAGCCTAGTCTTGAAAAAAAAATATATGTTCATCCCAAAACAACACTATTAAAAGTGTCACACAGACACATTCATCAGAGGAAGATATAACCTTAAGCTTGATGGAGTCTCCGTTTCCCCTTTGGGTGCAAATACATGATAAAATATGCTTCGCTGCTGTCCTGCTGCCCTTTGGGAAATCGCTTAAATGTCAGAAACACACACACACACACACACACACACACACACACACACACACACACACACACACACACACACACACACACACACACACACACACACACAACAGCTGTATCCTGCACAACCAGCCATTCACTTTTCAGCTTTACTTATTATTTCTTTACTCTGCTTAGATCCCTTAAGGACAATCATTAGTATCCATAATATGTTAATGCTTGGTCCTGGATAGTGACAGCTTGTGCTGAGGATAGATCAGAGGGTTAAAATATATATAAATATCAATAGTTCATGACAAAACTCAAGGAACATTGCATAGAGAAATTAAAACTATTCTGTAATATAGCTAACTAATGCACTTCATTTGAAATTGCCAGATAGATAGATAGACAAATATCTAGCTAGCTAGCTAGATAGATAGATAGATAGATAGATATTTATTGTCATTGCATAGTACACATACATAGCAAAGAAGTGCATGAGTACCAATGGCCATCTCAATTCACCCTGTCCTTGATTATTTTCTTATAACAGTACATTTCAGTGTTTTATTGGCTATTAAATGCCCTATTTTACTGAAAAATATTCCAGGAAAGCATTCTACAAACTTATATTTCACATAAACATTTCCTGGTTTCTGAAATACCTATCAGTGTTACATAGACTCCCAAGATTAGGTTTAAATAAATGCTGGATGTAAACCCAGCCCATCTTTTAACACATGCATGCATGTAGACACTCCATGCCCATGCTCTCATCCATGCTTAATCCCTAGAGCTGTAATAAATGGGCCTATTTGTTATGTATGGCTGTGTATTCTGACCTTCTTCTTGCCCTCCTCGTCAGATAAAAAGATGCTTCATGTTTACGGCCCAGACGTCCATCGATCGGCACTGCTTTGACATCGGCACCTGGGAAGCTGTCCTCTAAATCTCAGCATCTGTCGACCTGGTTCATCTTGATGAGCGGTCCTCCTGTTCTAACCTTTAGACCCCTGACTTTACCAGATGCGGCATTTCAAATACGCCATGTTTTCCTTTGCAACTATGTATATATATATTTATAGGCTGGAAATGTTAGTTACAGTCAAGTGCTGAGTTTTACAACGCTCACGCTGCTGGACATCCTTTATTACAAGCTTTTTAACCACAGACTTTTTAATGTAATTTAAAGAGCCACTGTTGGATTATAGGTGTACTTCATGTGTTAAAAGAAGGTTATTGTCTTTTGATGAAGAGGAATGCAGGACGCACACATCTGTGTCAAAGCCTCGAAGCATCTGGAGGAAGAAAAGCCTCTCTCTGTCCCATGGGAATTGTAATTTGGAATTTTAAAGCCCGTTATAAAGCACGTAAAACATTAAGCACAACATTAACATTAGGGATGAATATAAATCACATTTATCATTTTAATTCTGAATTTTCCTGCTTTATTATAAAGCTGCTTTGTGACCCTGTCCCACGTTTACAAATAAAATGAAGTGAATTATAATGAGGCTGGCTGACTGTAGGGGGGAAAAAGTATTAATTATATTATATACATATTAAAATCATTAAAGACTGTTGATACACAGTGTTCTTTTGTCAGCACAGAAGTCTAGTTAGGATTAGCAGATTCTGAATTATGGTAAAACTATTCAACTTCACAGAACGCATCAGTAAAAAAAACAAACGGACTTGGAACTGACTTTATACCATTAGATCCTGATGACAATTGGATTAATGGTGTAGTTCCATTATGGCTTATGAAGCAAATCACTATTTATTTTTGGGTTCATATATCATTTTTTTATTTATTTTTTTTCCATGTTGCTTAATAATCGCTGACAAAGTGTTCAGTACTGGCGGTTTTTCCAGTCATTTCAACAAGCCAAACATTCAGTCTGGTGTTAGCTGACAGCTTCTAGAGCGCTACCTGGCCTGAATCTTCTCAACATGGCCAGCATTTTGCATTCCATTCCTTTTGGTCTCCTCTTACCTTTTTCTTTCCAATCCAATTTATAGAAACATTGTCAAGTTTCTTCGTCGTATTTTTTTTAGAAGGAAATTTTTTATTTGCAGCTTTTCATAGGTCTCCCAGTGCTGAGTGCTGAGAATCACAACAGGTTTAATGGGAGTTTAAGGGCCAGGTTGTATAGACACCAGGCTTCCTCTTCCTCTGTTATTGTATATGTGATTTACATTTCTCAGAGCTGTTGTGTTTGGCACTCGTGAACAGAGGTATTCATAGAGACTCATGAGAACCACTCAAACGGCATCTTCATGTCTGTAAGAGATAAAAGAGGATGCGGTCTTGTTTCCAGTGGAATACATGGAGATACTTTGCCTTACAGTTATTCAAATAAATTCAATTCAAGTCGATTCAAATGTATTTGTGTAGTGCTTTTAACAACGGACATTATTTCAACCCAGTTTTACAGAACGTAAGAAATATAGTACAAAAATTATATTATACAAAATATTAATAGGACATATTAAATGTGTAAACATTAATAGACATATTTAAATGTGTATGCATTTATCTTTCGTATCCTCTCGAATGGAACCAAGGGCGATTCTAGGGTCAGAGCTTTAGGGGTGCTAAGCACCCAATGAGCCCCACTGCCACCACCCACCCTCTTTGCACATAAAAACAAAAAATCTATAGTCTATAGAAAAATAACTATCATTTTAACATTGATTCAACTAACTCCAAAATCCAGCTTTTTTTTGTCTTTTTCTTTTTTTTGAGACCTTTTCAGAACACCTGCTTAATTGTGAGTGTCTTCCCCGCCTTTGTCTCAACTGTGGCAGCAGAAGAGATTTTACAACTCATCCAGTCCTGCAATCCTACCACCTGCCCATTGGATCCACTCCCTACCACTATGCTCCAGACCATCTCACAAGACCTCTTGCCCTTCATTTCCACTATCGTTAATAGATCCATAGCTTCTGGTCAGGTACCAACTACTTTCAAGAGAGCAAGGGTTATTCCCATCCTAAAGAAACCTGCTCTGGATCCATCAGACATCGGTAACTTCAGACCGGTATCACTTCTCTCATTTCTTTCAAAAATTCTTGAACGCATTGTCTATAATCAACTGTCTGTCTATCTCTCACAGAACAACCTCCAAGATCCCAAACAGTCTGCCTTTAAATCAGCTCACTCCACAGAGACAGCCCTTTTGGATGTCTCTGAGAAGCTACATACTGCTAGATCAGCCAAACTGTCACCCGTCCTTATCCTCCTTGACCTTTCAGCAGCGTTTGATACGGTCAACCACAAGACTCTTTTATCCTCCCTCAAGAGTCTTGGGATTTGCGGATCAGCTTGGGAATGGTTTGCCTCCTACCTGGAAGGACGCTCATATCAGGTAACATGGAGGGGAGCGACATCTGCTCCACGCAGACTTTCCACTGGCCTCCCACAGGGCTCAGTACTTGGTCCTCTTCTTTTCTCCCTGTATACTCACTCTCTTGGGGAAGTTATTTCATCACATGGGTTCTCTTACCACTGCTATGCTGATGATACACAACTTATCTTCTCTTTCCCACCCTCAGATGCCACAGCTTCTGACCGGATCTCAGTATGTCTGGCAGAAATTTCATCATGGATGACTGCTCATCAGTTAAAGCTCAATCCTAGCAAAACTGAACTGCTGTTCATCCCAGGTGATTCATCCCCAGGTCATGATCTTGCTATATCTTTGCACAACGATCTGATCTCCCCTTCAGCCACAGCTCGCAACCTTGGGGTAACCATGGACAATCAACTGTCCTTTTCCTCTCATGTTGCTAATGTGACTCGCTCATGTCGGTTTCTTCTCTACAACATTAGAAGGATTCGGCCATTTTTATCCACACAGGCTGCCCAGTAACTTGTTCAGTCTCTTGTCATTTCTAGACTGGATTACTGCAATGCACTGCTGGCAGGTCTACCTATGAACGCAATCCGTCCTCTGCAAATGATCCAAAATGCAGCTGCCCGGCTTGTTTTCAACCTGCCAAAGTTCTCGCATACCACCCCGCTACTGCGATCCCTCCACTGGCTTCCGGTAGCTGCACGCATCCGGTTCAAAACACTGATGCTGGCCTACAAAGCCAAAAATGGACCAGCTCCCTCTTACCTCAAAGCCCTCATCATTCCTCGCACTGCACCCTGCAACCTCCGATCTACCAGCACTGCTCGACTGGTTCCACCATCTCTCAGGGTAAGAGGCAAGTATACTACAAGACTCTTCTCTGTTCTGGCACCAAGGTGGTGGAATGAACTTCCCCTAGAGGTCCGGACAGCTGAGTCACAGGCTATTTTCAAGCGGCGGTTGAAAACCTACTTATTCAGGAAACACTTCAACTAGCACTTCTTTCCTTATCTTTTGCATTAAAAAAAGACAAAAACAAAAAAAAACCTTTGACACTTTTTCATTGTAACTTTGAACAAATTTTTTAAACTCATGGTATCTTACGTATGTAACCTAGTGAACCAGCATTAATGTATTCAATGTTAGAGATTTAAGCACTTACGTACGTCGCTCTGGATAAGGGCATTGTCATCAACCTTTGTCTATTTAACTGTGCCACGTTGCCTCGTGCAGTGCGGAATCTACTGTTGTCTTGTTCTGTCTCTAGTCTGTGTCATGTTTCGTGTTCTTTTGTTATTAAACCCTGTTTATTTTGCTATCCTGCGTTCGTGACAGTAACAGATACTTGGACAATAAAATGTAATTCATCTTCTGTAAATTATTTACAAATGGCCATCTATCAAATTAACGATAAACTTACACACGTACGCACTACACAGGTACACAGTTTATTTGTCGCGCTGCTGTTTTTGTTTCACGCTCTAGCAGTTAATAAACAGAACTGCTTGCGTCTTGCGGAAGAACATTGTAACCGGCGCTACTTCTCTCTGTTTATGACTATGGACGAGTCACCCAGGTCCTGTGCTACTCCACAGTGGCGGCGACCCGCTGGACTAAAATAAAGGATGACACCATTTGCTAAGAGGGATGTTTTCATTTTCATCCTTAACACATACATTTTAAACCATAACAACAAATGACAACATTTCTTGGGGTGCCCATGAATGGAACAAATAATAATTTACACAATGGGTGCAAATTTAGGGGGACACGGTGGCTTAGTGTTTAGCATGTTTGACTCACACCTCCAGGGTTGGGGGTTCGATTCCCGCCTCTGCCTTGTGTGCCTCAGGGGTTTCCTCCGGGTACTCCGGTTTCCTCCCCCGGTCCAAAGACATGCATGGTAGGTTGATTGGCATCTCTGGAAAATTGTCCGTAGTGTGTGTGTGTGTGAGTGAATGAGAGTGTGTGTGCCCTGCGATGGGTTGGCACTCCGTCCAGGGTGTATCCTGCCTCGATGCTCGATGACGCCTGAGAAAGGCACAAGCTCCCCGTGACCCGAGGTAGTTCGGATAAGCGGTAGAAAATGAATGAATGAATGAATGAATGAATGAAAGAGCAACCTAAGCTGCCACTTTTTGGGAAAGAGACATTTTGTGGGTGAAGAAAGTAATGGCTCACTCGTTACTGCTGGTGCAGTCTTGAAAGCTTTCCAATGTTTTTCCACTGGGGCTTAGTCATAGTGATACCTCCTACTTCTGTTGTAGCTGCGATAAAAAGTACTGTTTGTCCAGTCTGAGGGTAAAAATCCTTAAAATTAAGCTAGGCATTTCTTTTGAGACTTTCTATATTCTCTCACCAGCGTTAGATCCGAGTCTCCAGCTGAAATACTGCAAAATAATAAGCGCTTTAAAATATATGAATATTCTACAAAGACTTAAAAATCAGCAGTCTGAGTCAGCAGTTTCCACTGAGAAAAAACATATTATGCTGGTCCAGAAGAAAAGGTGTTAGATCGCATAAGCAAGAAGGCACAAGATCTGTAGGTTTTATGTTCGAAAACATCACCAAACGGTTCCTTAAACGTGCCGTAAAAGGTGGAAATATGACATCTGTGGGACTTTCAGAGGTGTGAGATCCAAATCAACAGTATGTGCTTCCATAGAGAAATAAACATTAGGGTTGACTCGACTCGGTCTCTCTGTGTTAGTCTGCAAAAGCAAGAAACTGAACCCGAGACAGAAAAAATGTGTTTATAGTTTTGCCACACACATCTATTCAAAAATGCTTGCCAAACTTCGTTAGAGGTGTCATAAAAACAATGAAGCATGTCAACATCTTGACATTTGGATGTGGATTCAGGAACCACTTTGCAGAGTAATTATTGGTGATATTTGGAAAGTGGGCTCCAAGTCATAAAAATAAGACATTGAGAAAAAACGTTACATAGACCTAGGAGATACGTTTTATTGTGTGTGTGTGTGTGTGTGTGTGTGTGTGTGTGTGTGTGTGTGTGTGTGTGTGTGTGTGTGTGTGTGTGTGTGTGTGTGTGGCCTGGAGCCATTTCTGAAAGCCATTTGTAAAGGCAGCTGCTGCTGTCAGTTCAACATGCAGGTTTTATTATTTTTTTTTTTATCTTTTATTTTTTTTTTTTTAAAGAAGGCAAACTGATCTCTCCACAGCACATCATTTCCATCTGGGTGTGCTCTGCTTTTTTTTGTGCAGGGTAAAACATTCCCTTTCACGTAACACAGCCCGTTAAATCAATTTAGCCCTCCTTTATAAAGGGTGAGAAAAGAATCAATTACTCTTGTGATGGGTGATGTCTTGTACAGACCTAACAGATAGGAAGACTTTGATTCAGGGGTTATTTTTTCAGAACAAAAATACAAAATGGTAAAATAAATGTGATGGGATTTGCTCAAAAAAAAATGAGGAAACGGGTCTGGAGATGTTTATCTGAATGAGTTCATGCACCTCGTTGCAAGGTGCTGCATGCTTTCCGCGTCAGACGATAAATTCCCTCCGTGCTCATAGCTGCTTTACGAGCTCCCTGACCTCCAACCTTTGTTCAGATGCCTCGTGTGTGCCCTGTGGAGATGATATCCTGTTTTCTAGCTTCCCCCTAAAAATGGTCCAGGGTCTAGTCAGCCAGATGCCTATCATGCCAATCAAACATGATCCTATAACCTGGAAACTCATAGCAGTAATTCTGCTACCTGCTGAGGACCACCAGGAAGTCTGTTCTGCTGGGTACCAACATGCTGTTTGTTATAAATATAAAAGGATAATTGCATGATATTTGGACTTTAAGAATAATTGCATCATATCTGGGCTTTGCGCTTTGTTGCAAGCTATTAAATATTCCTTTTTATTAACAGTGACAGGATCTGGCTTTTTTTCATTAAATAACACAGTAAACAGAGCTCATATCGAGGGAAAGAGCTGCAACGGTACCTCGTGTATCGTTTTAAAAAAAGCGGATTAACATTTTTATAGCCGAATAACGTTTCGTTTTTGAGCCAGCATAGCGTCATAGTATAGTATTATTATTATTATTATTATTATTTATTTTATTAACGTGAAGCAGACTTCCTGTGTTACTCACATTCGGTGCTTAGATGATGCTGCCAGTACAATTACTTTTTTGAAAGTTGCACTTACAGAATGTCATGATGAAGTCACTCTATAATACATAATGAATAGAAAACATGTGCTGGTGTAGGAAACAATCACCGGCAATGTGGTGTGTAACTAATGATACAGAATGTTTTGTCCAGTTATAGTTACATTTAATTTTATGGAGAGGAATTCATTCATTCATTCATTTTCTTTCGCTTATCCAAACTACCTCGGGTCACGGGGAGCCTGTGCCTATCTCAGGCGTCATCGGGCATCAAGGCAGGATACACCCTGGACGGAGTGCCAACCCATCGCAGGGCACACACACACACACACACACACACACACACACACACACTCTCTCTCATTCACTCACACACTCACACACTACGGACAATTTTCCAGAGATGCCAATCAACCTACCATGCATGTCTTTGGACCAGGGGAGGAAACCGGAGTACCCAGAGGAAACCCCCGAAGCACGGGGAGAACATGCAAACTCCACACACACAAGGCGGAGGCGGGAATCGAACCCCCAACCCTGGAGGTGTGAGGCAAACATGCTAACCACTAAGCCACCATGCCCCCCACAAGAGATATTAATTTGTGTTATTATTGACAACTTTAAGAGCCCTTCCCTCATCACTGTCTCCTCTTCCTCTCTTAAATAGAACACAAAGCTTCTCATGTTACTAATAAACCAGAAAGTCCTCATCCATCGTGAAGACTTTCCCATATCTGACACTGGAGACTCATTTCTATAAACCCATTTCTAGGATGTGTAATAATCTAGAAATGACACAATTCATTTCTTTGTGCTAGAAACAGCACATTAATCTAAACCTGTAATTTTTTTTCTCACCATCAGCAAATTTTTCACCAATCAGCATCGAGAAATCAACATTTCGGTTCCTTTATCCGAACGCCACTAATGATTTCCTTCCCTTACGTTACAGATACAGAACAGCTTCTGTTACTTTATTCGCTGCACGTTTCTCCCTTTCACTTTCTCTCCTGCTTTATTTTCTCATTAAAGTGAGAACAAATTCCAGATTCGAAAGAGGAAATGATTCTAATTATCTCATCTAGAAATATTCAGGTCCTGACAGGAACAAAATGCAGCACGGTGCTCTGTAACTGCTGATCATCATCACTGACGCCGTGTGTCTTTCGCTTCGCTGTCGATTGGAGAGTTTGCCTCGGCGTGCAGCAAATTTAAACATAAAAAAAAAGATGTAAAGAGAAGGAGATATCGAGAAAAAAATCTTCACTTGGTGTGAAGTGCATCCATAGAAGTGTTAAAACATGGCTTTGAGACAAGGGCCTTTACATGAAACATTTACATGAAACATGAGAAAACATTCATTCATTAATTTTCTACCGCTTATCCGAACTTCTCGGGTCACGGAGAGCCTGTGCCTATTTCAGGCATCATTGGGCATCAAGGCAGGATACACCCTGGACGGAGTGCCAACCCATCGCAGGGCACACACACACTCTCATTCACTCACACACTCACACACTACGGACAATTTTTCCAGAGATGCCAATCAACCTACCATGCATGTCTTAGGACCGGGGGAGGAAACCAGATTACCCGGAGGAAACCCCCGAGGCAGGGGGAGAACATGCAAACTCCACACACACAAGGTGGAGGCGGGAATCGAACCCCCAACCCTGGAGGTGTTAGGCAAACGTGCTAACCACTGTCAGGACTCAACCCAGACTTTTGGCCACGTGCTGTTTTTGTTTATCTTCTTCGTCACGTGTCTGCCCCGCCTTCGTCTGCCCCTCCCTGTCTTCACACCTGATCCTTATTGTGTCATCGTGTCTTTTTATATTTAAGTGGGCCGCGTTGCCGAGTGCAGCGCGGAATCATTAGTTATGTTTACCCCTCGTCATGTCTAGTCTTTGTTAAATGTCTTCATTTGTATTGCTTTTGTTATCGTCTTATGTCGTTGTCTTTATTATTTATTAAACCCCTTTCCTTTGAAGCTATCCTGCCTACAGGTCTGTCTCCTTCCGCTTCCGTTTGTGACAGAATGATTCCGCCCACGAACTGCTATGGAAGTCGCGTGGCCCTTCTGCTCGGCTGTGGACGTCGCTCGGCCCTTCTGTTCGGCTGTGGACGTCGTTCGGCCCCTCTGCTCGGCTGTGGACATCGCTTGGCCCTTGCTGGCTGTGCCTTGCTCCCCCCCACCTACCTCGCCGTGTGCCTTGCTCCCCCCACCGGCCTCGCCGTGGACCTTGCTCCCCCCATCTGCCTTCGCCGTGTTCCTCGCTTCCCCCATCTGCCTTCGCCGTGTTCCTCGCTCCCCCATCTGCCTTCGCCGTGTTCCTTGCTCCCCCCCCCCCCCCCCCCCGGACCTTGTCGGGGTTTGGCGCTTCGGGAGCCGCGCCTCGAGGGGGGGTTCTGTCAGGACTCAACCCGGACTTTTGGCCACGTGCTGTTTTTGTTTATCTTCTTCGTCACGTGTCTGCCCCGCCTTCGTCTGCCCCTCCCTGTCTTCACACCTGATCCGTATTGTGTCATCGTGTCTTTTTATATTTAAGTGGGCCGCGTTGCCGAGTGCAGCGCGGAATCATTTGTTACGTTTACCCCTCGTCATGTCTAGTCTTTGTTAAGTGTCTTCATTTGTATTGCTTTTGTTATCGTCTTATGTCGTTGTCTTTATTATTTATTAAACCCCTTTCATTTGAAGCTATCCTGCCTACAGGTCTGTCTCCTTCCGCTTCCGGTTGTGACAACCACTAAGCCACCGTGCCCCCGAGAGAAAACATTATGAGCCTAAAACCAAAATCCTAAAACAATCAAAAGAACAAGACAAATATCAAAATATATAATATATAAATATTAAAAGTCTGTTTAGTGTTTTCTGATAAATTCAAAATAGACAACCTGATACGTATGACAAGGTCTGAAGTCACAGCAGTGTTTATAACAGAGCTTCGCCGTGTCGTATGAGGTGGCACCAGTGGCGGCATCAGAGCTGAAAATGAAACCAACACAGAAGGAAGGGATATGAAGTGAAAGCAGATGAGTCTAGCAGATTTTTTGCTCAAGTCCCTCTCCTCTTGTCTGGATGCTTCTCCAGCTGGGTTTGGGCCAGAGCTACTAAACAGCAGAATACTTGACCCTCAGCAGGTCAGAACTGACTGACAAAACCAATGCATGAGCACAGACTAATGCTGGGTAAAGCTGGAAATAATCTGAGTGCCGTTTTTTTTGTCTGATTCCAGTTGGCAAAAACAGTTCATGATTTCCCCTGGCCTTAGGATATCTGATTGATAAAAGCAGTGATTCATAATCTATAAGACAGGATTTGAAAGATTTGGACTGTAACCGAGCAAGCAGACTTTTCAGCAACACGATTCACATGCGATGCCAAAAGCGAGGTGTTGAAAATATCACAAGACTTGTGTTAATTCCTGCATCAAAAAAAAAGCCCTTCTGCAATCTAATGGAAATTTCGGCCTCTCACGTTATGTTTTGTTTTCCATTTGCATGTCTCTGTGCGCCAAAACTTGTTATTCGCCTTCCATTTCATGCTGTTTTTCCGTTATCTGCCAAAAGAAAATAAACGGTTAGTAGTATGAATGTGTGTGTGTCTTTCTGTGTAATCAAACAGATCTTGTGAAATCTTTCAACATGGGAAGATCACACGAAGGCACAACACACTCGCTGTTCAAGTGATTAAAGCCCTGAGAACAATGAGCCCCATTTATCAAGCTGGATTCGTGGGATAAAGAGTACAAATTCGATATTCATGAAAATTCAATTAGTTTGTGAGAAAAAAAAAAAAAATCTAGTGAAAACGAATAATATATAATGACATATACAGTAGGGGTTTTGGTTGATCTGTTGAATTCAGATTACATAATTAGCACTGAATTACTTCCATATTGGGCAGAGATTATTCTGAAAATGGCTTGTTTGATTAATTATTTACATTTACAGTATTTGGCAGACGCTCTTATCCGACTTACGTTATCGCATTTTTATACAACTGAGCAATTGAGGGTTAAGGGCCTTGCTCAGGGGCCCAACAGTGGCAGCGTGGTGTACCAGGGACCGAACTCACAACCTTCCGATTGGCAGCCCAACACCTTAACCACTAGGCTACCACATTATTTCTTTTACAGGGATACGTAAAAAAAACATGCAAATTAAAATAAATTAATTCAGGACAAAAGAAATAGCTCCAAAATGGAAGGAAGAAAAAAAGTATGTGTCTATGGTAGCTGATGGCAGACTTTTAGTCGACTTTTATTTTGCAACTTAAAAAAATAAATGAAGTCGATTGTTGGTATCTGAATAAAAAGTATGTTTACTAAGCATAAGCTAGTTAGTAAGTGCAGAATTTATACTACATTAGTAATGTACTAATACTACATTTTACCTGGCTAGTACATGAAACAAGAGTGTACAAGAGTGACAATGCAAGAGATAGATGTCAGGAATATGAACATGGATGTAATGGATGCAGAAGGTTTATTGAAATATTTACGGTGGCCGAGAAGTGCAAAACAAATGAACAAATCTGAAAACACATTAACAAACCCGAAAACACAACGACAAGTCAGACAACCTGGAAACGGCAGGTATTGTTTTTGAATGGAAACTTACCGATCATTGGACAAGACACCTGTCACTCAAGATATACAGGTATGGAACCTTATGTGTAATGTGTAAAGTTCTCCGTTTAAATCTAAGAAAATAAGAGAATTAATCCACAGTAACCCATTCCATCCATACATTCCAACTTTTCCTTGTTGCAGAATGTCGAACTTCATGTATACCTTGAGTGACAGGTGTCTTGTCCAATGATTGGTACGTGTTCCAGTCACAAGCTATACCAACCTTTTCCAGGTTGTCTGAATTGTCGTTGTGTTTTCGGATTTGTTAATGTGTTTTGTGCAACGATTCAGACAACCCGGAAGAGGTAGGAATAGTTTGTGAATGGAAACTTACCGATCATTAGACAAGAGACCTGTCATTCAAGATATACGTTTCCATTCACAAATTATACCAACTTCCGAGTTGTCTGACTTGTCGTTGTGTTTTCGGATTTGTTAGTGTGTTTTCGGATTTGTTAGTGTGTTTTCGGATTTGTTAGTGTGTTTTCGGATTTGTTAGTGTGTTTTCGGATTTGTTAATGTGTTTTCGGATTTGTTAGTGTTTTCGGATTTGTTAAAGTGTTTTCGGATTTGTTAGTGTTTTCGGATTTGTTAGTGTGTTTTCGGATTTGTTAGTGTGTTTTCGGATTTGTTAGTGTGTTTTCGGATTTGTTAATGTGTTTTCGGATTTGTTAGTGTTTTCGGATTTGTTAGTGTGTTTTCAGATTTTTTAGTGTTTTCGGATTTGTTAGTGTTTTCGGATTTGTTAAAGTGTTTTCGGATTTGTTAATGAGCTTTCGGATTTGTTAATGAGCTTTCGGATTTGTTAGTGTGTTTTCGGATTTGTTAGTGTGTTTTCGGATTTGTTAGTAAGTTTTCGGATTTGTTAATGTGTTTTCGGATTTGTTAATGTGTTTTCGGATTTGTTAAAGTGTTTTCGGATTTGTTAGTGTTTTCAGATTTGTTAAAGTGTTTTCAGATTTGTTAGTGTTTTCGGATTTGTTAAAGTGTTTTCGGATTTGTTAGTGTTTTTGGATTTGTTAGTGTTTTCGGATTTGTTAAAGTGTTTTCGGATTTGTTAGTGTTTTCGGATTTGTTAATGAGCTTTCGGATTTGTTAAAGTGTTTTCGGATTTGTTAGTGAGTTTTCGGATTTGTTAAAGTGTTTTCGGATTTGTTAGTGTTTTCGGATTTGTTAGTGTTTTCGGATTTGTTAGTGTTTTCGGATTTGTTAATGTGTTTCCGGATTTGTTAGTGTGTTTTCGGATTTGTTAGTGTTTTCGGATTTGTTAGTGTTTTCGGATTTGTTAGTGTGTTTTCGGATTTGTTAGTGTGTTTTCGGATTTTTTAGTGTTTTCGGATTTGTTAGTGTTTTCGGATTTGTTAATGTGTTTTCGGATTTGTTAGTGTTTTCGGATTTGTTAGTGTTTTCGGATTTGTTAGTGTTTTCGGATTTGTTAGTGTGTTTTCGGATTTGTTAGTGTTTTCGGATTTGTTAGTGTGTTTTCGGATTTGTTAATGTGTTTTCGGATTTGTTAGTGTGTTTTCAGATTTTTTAGTGTTTTCGGATTTGTTAGTGTTTTCGGATTTGTTAAAGTGTTTTCGGATTTGTTAATGAGCTTTCGGATTTGTTAATGAGCTTTCGGATTTGTTAGTGTGTTTTCGGATTTGTTAGTGTGTTTTCGGATTTGTTAGTAAGTTTTCGGATTTGTTAATGTGTTTTCGGATTTGTTAAAGTGTTTTCGGATTTGTTAAAGTGTTTTCGGATTTGTTAGTGTTTTCAGATTTGTTAAAGTGTTTTCAGATTTGTTAGTGTTTTCGGATTTGTTAAAGTGTTTTCGGATTTGTTAGTGTTTTTGGATTTGTTAGTGTTTTCGGATTTGTTAAAGTGTTTTCGGATTTGTTAGTGTTTTCGGATTTGTTAATGAGCTTTCGGATTTGTTAAAGTGTTTTCGGATTTGATAGTGTGTTTTCGGATTTGTTAAAGTGTTTTCGGATGTTAGTGTTTTCGGATTTGTTAAAGTGTTTTCGGATTTGTTAGTGTTTTCGGATTTGTTAGTGTGTTTTCGGATTTGTTAAAGTGTTTTCGGATTTGTTAAAGTGTTTTCGGATTTGTTAATGTGTTTCCGGATTTGTTAGTGTGTTTTCGGATTTGTTAGTGTGTTTTCGGATTTGTTAGTGTTTTCGGATTTGTTAGTGTTTTCGGATTTGTTAGTGTTTTCGGATTTGTTAAAGTGTTTTCGGATTTGTTAGTGAGTTTTCGGATTTGTTAGTGTTTTTGGATTTGTTAGTGTTTTTGGATTTGTTAATGTGTTTTCGGATTTGTTAGTGTTTTCGGATTTGTTAGTGTGTTTTCGGATTTGTGTTTTGCACTTCTCGGCCATCCGTAAATATTGGTTCATATTGGCATTTTCATAACACACACAACTTCATTGAACATAGAGTTTGAGTACATGTGCTGTCACAGTCTTTCTTAGCCAGCTAGCTAACTAATTAAATATCTAATATTTGACTAACAGGATTTATTTATTGCTTATTTAAACTTTCTAGACAACGCACAAAGTTTCTCATTTACATACAAATCATCCATCCATCCATCCATCTACCCCAGCCTCCAAATTTCCACCATGGAAAACTGAGAAACACACAGAACCCTGGTGGATGTTGGACGTTGTGTAGTTCGTTTCACCCGTCACATGCGCACTGTCGTATTTGCTAACTTCTACAAGCGTCTATGCGAGCTCAGAGTGTGTCTGACATGAACCTGGGATCACTTAACGGGCCACAGACCAACGTGCTCTATAAATCTTTACTGCTTTTTTGCTGGGTGCTGGCATAGAACCGTAGGCTACCATATGAGTGTGTGTCTGAGTGTCTGTGTTTAAAGAAAAAAAAAAGACAGAAGAAATATGCTCCTAGGATTCAGTGGGTGCAATACAATATCGTATGAGACCAACGTTCCGCCCTGTTAAGAGCAAATACCCGGGTATGTCAAAGGTCTTTTCGATGTTGTTTCAAATATATGTTACAGTTCAACCTCTCGGTGAGGCGAACGGCTGCTCGGGCCTCGAGAAAAGAGAGGAAAAATTGAGGTTTGATCTTAATAAACTTTCTTTTTAGACAGAATATCAAGTTCTTGTCTCACCGTATCATTTATGGGATTGTGTTGCATTCTGTGGCAGCGTGTTTTGCTTTTCTCTTTCTGTGTCGTGATGTGAACGATGTGAAAATATTGCAGGAATTCTGCTGATATAACGTCCATATCAACATCAAGCCACATGCAGTCCCACTTGAAATGACCGTGCTAACGTCGAACATATTTTCACGTCTTTTTAACAAGAGCTGATGGAGGTTTCTTGTTGGCCGAGATACTCGGCAGCTCGTTTTCATTTGCTGGAACAGATTATTCATGGATTTCAAATGTTAGTGGTTGAGAGAAAGAGAGAGAGAGAGAGAGAGAGAGAGAGAGAGAGAGAGAGAGAAGTCACAATCATCGATAGAACTTAAGGGTCGTATGTGTGTGTGTGTGTGTGTGTGTGTGTGTGTGTGTGTGTGTGTGTGTGTGTGTGTGTGTGTGTGTGAGTGCGTGTGTGTGTGTGAGAGAGAGAGAAAGAGAGTAGGTGAGCGTGTGAGTGAGAGAGAGAGAGAGAGAGAGAGAGAGAGAGAGAGAGAGAGAGAGAGAGAGAGAGAGAGCAGTAAAAGTCACAATCATCAATAGAACTTAAGAGAGTCTCATTTGGGACACGACTTCACAAAATATGTCAACTTTTCAATACTGAAAAGTGATTCAGTAGCTTGGCTAATAATAAACAGATGTTATGAGCCTGCCAGTGTGCAGGGATGCTAGCAATATCTTTGCACTAATGCATCCTATTCAGTAGCTAGCTTACAGTATAACATTCATGCTAATTGGCTAGTAAGTGGTTCATACAAGCTTGCCAAAGAGAACCAATGTGCTAAACAAGCTACAAACATCTACAGATTTATTTTTATTACAAAATCATTCCATTGATATAATAATCACAAAAAAATGAACATTCTCCCACACCAAAACTGATGCAGTATTAAGGGAAACACACAAAGCTTCTAGATTTCACACAATACAAAACAACTGCTCTTGCATTACATTGGCTTCTATGAGAATCCTCCATATAGAACTTCATTCATTCATTCATTCATTCATTTTCTACCGCTTATCCGAACTACCTCGGGTCACGGGGAGCCTGTGCCAATCTCAGGTGTCATCGGGCATCGAGGCAAGATACACCCTGGACGGAGTGCCAACCCATCACAGGGCACACACACTCTCATTCACTCACACACTTACACACTACGGACAATTTTCCAGAGATGCCAATCAACCTACCGGAGTACCTGGAGGAAACCCCCGAGGCACGGGGAGAACATGCAAACTCCACACACACAAGGCGGAGGCGGGTATCGAACCCCCAACCCTGGAGGTATGAGGCAAACGTGCCCCCCTGGTTTGTATACTGTACATAAAAAGGGCATTATTACAATCTGACACTCAGGTGTCACCCAGATAAGGATGGCTTTTGATGGCCCTTTTGAGTCTGGTTCCTCTTAAGGTTTCTACTCAAATCATCTTAATTTTTATATTCCTGTAATGCTTTGTGACCATTTCCAGCGTTAAAAAAGCTATACAAAAGAATGAAAAAAATAAAGAGCACGAGTTAATAAAATTACAATAACAGTTACAGCTGGGATAAATTCTAGTTTACGATGAATAAATTCATGATATGATCAATGGATCATATCTTCATGGAAAAGGAAACCTGCTAAAAACTTACTCATTCGGTGTTAATTTATCTCTGTCTGGAAGCAGGATTTTCATAGCCGACATCCTGTGAAAACAAACAGCGTGAATACAGCGGCCATGATTTAGGAAGTGGTCGGATATTTTTCCGACGTGAGCCTGAAGATTTTTAATAGTAAAGGCACAGAGTCTTCATTCTCCTCAGTATCCTTAGCATGCCCAGTGTTAGTTACTTTTATGGACTAGAGATCATTCATTCATTCATTTTCTACCGCTTTTATCCGAAATACTCGGGTCACGGGGAGCCTGTGTCTATCTCAGGTGTCATCGGGCATTCGAGGCAGGATACACCCTGGATGGAGTGCCAACCCATCACAGGGCACACACACACTCTCATTCACTCACACACACACACTACGGACAATTTTCCAGAGATGCCAATCAACCTACCATGCATGTCTTTGGACCGGGGGAGGAAACCGGAGTACCCGGAGGAAACCCCCGAGGCACGGGGAGAACATGCAAACTCCACACACACAAGGCGGAGGTGGGAATCGAACCCCCAACCCTGGAGATGTGAGGCGAACGTGATAACCACTAAGCCACCGTGCCCCCAACTAGAGATCACTAGAAGGGATTTAAATTGCTGGGATAATCCATTAACCTTGTTTTTCAGTTCCAGATCTTTATTTTTGTTTTATTTCATTTTGTTTTATTTGTTTATTTATGGCTTCTTAGACATGGAAAGTGTTGGAAAATACTAAGAATGATTATCTTTGACTACTTTTAAAACTCTTTTACAATCTGCCCTAAAGGAAACATGTTGCACTTTAATCTGATTCCTGACCCGAGGTGATGTGTTATTGATATCACTGCCATTGCTCTTTATGTCTTTGTGTATTTAATATTGAACAATGCTGTATGTTTGTATTGTTCTTTTGTTCTGTTACTTGAAACTTTTTGTGCTGCTGTCTTGAACAGGAATCTCTCTCTCTCTCTCTCTCTCTCTCTCTCTCTCTCTCTCTCTCTCTCTCTCTCCTCCCCCCTCTCTCTCACTCACTCACTTTCTTTCTTTCTCTCTCTTACTCTCTTCTCTCTTTCTGTCTCTCTCTCTTTCTCTCACACACACACACCTCTCTCTCTTTCTTTCTCTCACTTACTCACTCACTCACTCAATCACTCACACACACACTCTTTTTCTCTCTCTCTTACACACACAAACACACACACGCACGCACACACACACACACACACACACACACACACACACACACACACACACTCACTCTTTTTCTCTCTCTCTTACACACACACACACACACACACACACACACACACACACACACACACACACTCACTCTTTTTCTCTCTCTTACACACACACACACACACACACACACACACACACACTTTTTTTCTCTCTCTTTCACACACACACACACACACACACACACACACACACACACACACACACACACACTCAATCACACACTCACTCAATCACACACTCACACACACACACACACACACACTCACTCGCTCACTGCTCACTCACTCAATCACACACTCACTCACACACACACACACACACACACACGCACGCACGCACGCACACACACACACACACACACACACACACACATTCACTCACTCTTTTTCTCTCTTACACACACACACACACACACACACACGCACACACACACACACACACACACACACATACACACACTCACTCGCTCACTCACTCAACAACACACACACACACACACACACACACACACACACACACACACACACACACACACACACACACACACACTCACTCGCTCGCTCACTCACACACTCATTCACTCTAACACTCACTCACACACTCACTCTTTTTCTCTCTTACACACACACACTCACTCACTCGCTCACTCACTCAATCACACACACACACACACACACACACACACACACACACACACACACACACACACACACACACACACACACACACACTCACTCACTCACTCACTCGTTCACTCACTCAATCACACACACACACACACACACACACACACACACACACACACACACACACACACACACACACACACACACACACACAAACTCTCTGTTTCCAAAGTGGCAGTAATATCTGTTCAAACAGCAGAAAGCTTTGTATCTGGCCTTTATTTCATCATCTTGCTCTAATAATACACTGCTGGCAAGCTGTCAGAGAAAATAATCCTAGTGATGAAGGCTTGCAACGCTAGTTTTAGTTTTATCGCTACTGCCATAATGGTGTTTTTTTTGTTGGTCATGACGCAGGGAAATCATTCAAATGACGTTATTGATTTAGAAAACAACATGTGGGTCGAGAGGTATATTTATACTAATAACAGATACGAGTCACGTACAGCA